>NC_066545.1:1160848-1175848 GCF_024679095.1 Eriocheir sinensis
GCGGAGACGGTACAGAACGCCCAGCCTAGAGGAAGCTGATTTAGTAAGAGATGAGATATGAAGTTTCCAGTTGAGATTTTGAGTTAAGGATAAACCAAGAATGTTTAGTGTTGAAGGTGATAGCTGGGTGTTGTCATAGAATAGGGGATAGTTGTTTGGAAGATTGTGTCGAGTGGATAGGTGGAGAAACTGTGTTTTTGAGGCGTTAAAGGACACCAGGTTCCTCTTGCCACAATCGGAAATAATAGTAAGGTCTGAGGCTAAGCTTTCTGTTGCCTCCAGCCTTGAATCGTTAAGTTCCTGTGGAGTGGGTCTTCTATTAAAACAAATTGAGTAATGCAGAGTGGAGTCATCGGCGTCAGAATGGATAGGACAGTTCGTTTTGGAAAGAAGATCATCAATGAACAACAGAAAGAGAGTGGGAGATAGGACAGAACCCTGTGGGACACCACTGTTAATAGGTTTAGGGGAAGAACAGTGACCGTCCACCACAGCAGGACTAGAACGGTCAGAAAGGAAACTGGAGATAAAGGTACAGAGAGAAGGATAGAAACCGTAGGAGGGTAGTTTAGAAAGCAAAGATTTGTGACAGACCCTATTAAAAGCTTTTGATATGTCCAGCGCAATAGCAAAGATTTCACCGAAACGGCTAAGAGAGGATGACCAAAAGTTAGTTAGGAAGGCAAGGAGATCGCCAGTAGAACGCCCCTTGCGGAACACATACTGGCGATCAGATAGAAGGTCAGAAGTGGAAAGGTGCTTTTGAATCTTCCAGTTAAGGATTGATTCAAAAGCTTTAGATAAACAGGAAAGTAAAGCTATAGGGCGGTAGTTTGAGGGATTGGAACGGTCACCCTTCTTAGGCACAGGCTGTACAAAGGCATACTTCCAGAAGGAAGGAAAGGTAGATGTTGATAGGCTGAGACGAAAGTTTGACCAGGCGGGGTGTCAGCACGGAAGCACAGTTTTTAAGGACAATAGAAGGCACTCCATCAGGTCCATAAGCCCTCTGAGAGTTGAGGCCAGAGAGGGCATAGAAAACATCATTTGGAAGAATCTTAATAACAGGCATAAAGGAGTCAGAGGGGGGATGAGTAGGAGGATATATATATATATATATATATATAGGAGGATATATATATATATATATATATATATATATATATATATATATATATATATATATATATATATATATATATATATATATATATATATATATATATATATATATATATATATATATATATATATATATATATATATATATATATATATATATATATATATATATATATATATATATATATATATATATATATATATATATATATATATATATATATATATATATATATATATATATATATATATATATATATATATATATATATATATATATATATATATATATATATATATATATATATATATATATATATATATATATATATATATATATATATATATATATATATAAACAGATAAATAAACGAATAGATAGAGAGCTAAGCATATGAAGAGACAGAGACAGAGATAGATAGAGATGAAGGGACATATAGACATACGGATGAAGATAGATAGATACAGATAAGTAGCTACTTTGCTATAAATTCAGATGTTTGATTATTCGTTATAATATGTTTACATGCCTGAAACTGAACCCATTGCTATAATTTATATATATAATATTTATTTATAATATATTCATACATGACAAACTGAATCAAATGTTTAAGGGAAGGCAGCAGCCAACAAAAACTAAGGACATAAAGATTCCACCTGTCATCACTTAATCATACAAAACATCAAGGATTTGAGATTTATGCCACCACCACCACCACCACCACCACAATAACCTCCACTACCACCACCACCACCACCTCTACCACACACCAGTCACCCCACCTTCACAACAGGCACTACTACCACCACTATTACAAACACCCCAAACAACCCCCCAACCCCCACTACTTCAGCCACAACTCCCCCCCCCCCCCCCCCTTTGTGGTCGGCGTGCCTGCCTGCCTAGTCGTGGTTAATGGTCCTCCCTTATTATTATTATCCATCTATCCATTTGCCACTATCAATAAACCTGTTTCCTGCACCACGGGAGGGCGGGTGACCAGGAGAAGGAGGAGAAGGAGGAGGAGGAGGAGGAGGAGGAGGAGGAAGAGAAGGAGGAAGAGTGCTGACAGGCATCCAAAAGTAAGAAAAAAAAGCATTTGTACAACCCTTGAATATGTATACGGTGGGGAACACAGGCTTACGAACACACCTACGGAAAGTTAATCATACATTTACATAGATTAAAAAAAAGGTATACCGAGACCACGTTAACTGAGAGGCCTTTAGATAAGAAAACAACCAAAACAAACCACACTGAAACCACTCGGGAGAGGAGAAGCCATAAGCACTGTAATGATGATAATGATAACCATACTAATGTTAATAATAATGAAGATAAAAAAGAATAATGCAGGAGTAATAATGCTAATAAAGAAGAAAGTATGAAGGCGGATCCCAGCACGTTCTACCTGAGAGCAATACCAAGAGTGAGAAGATGGCAGTAGGAGTAGTAATTAAGACCACCTGGTGCTTAATAATAGTGGCCTGCCAGGTAAATGACACACACACACACACACACACACACACACACACACACACACACACACACACACACACACACACACACACGAGCCAGCCTACCTGCCTGCCTACCTGGCGTGTGCACCTGATAACATTAACAGCACGGGCCTAATGGTAGGTAATTAACGACACCTGGTGCTTAATGGCTCGTTAGCCCACAATAAGTCAACGTCACCCACTTGATTATTATCGCCCACACCACACTCCACTACCCCCCCCTCTTCCCCACCAACGCTGTACCTCACACTTTACCCCATCCCTCCTCCTCAGTCCCTCTCCTGCCTCCCTCCTCTTCAACTTCATCCCTCATTACCCTGACCCTCCCCTACGCTGTACCTCCACACTTCACCTACCCCCCCGCCTCGTTCCCTTTCCTGCCTCCCTCTCCCTCTTCAACCTTATCCACTCATTACCCTGACCCTCCCCTACGCTGTACCTCCACACTTCACCTACCCCCCCCTCCTCATTCCTTCTCCTGCCTCCCCCTCCCTCTTCAACCTCATCCACTATTACCCTGACCCTCCCCACGCTGTACCTCCACACTTCACCCACCCCCTCCTCATTCCCTCTCCTGCCTCCTCCTCTTCAACCTCATCCACCATTACCCTGACCTCCCCTACGCTGTACCTCCACACTTCACCTACCCCCCCTCCTCATTCCCTCTCCTGCCTCCCCCTCCCTCTTCAACCTCATCCCCTCATTATCCTGACCCTCCCCTACGTTGTACCTCCACACTTCACCTGCCCCCCTCCTCATTCCTTCTCTACCTCCACATCCCCTACATCTCCCATACACTGTACCCACATACTTCACCCCCCCTCCTCATTTCCACCCCTATTTCCTCCCACTCCATCTCTCATCCACTCCACTCAACTATCTCATGCTTCCACATTCTCCTCCTCACCCCCTCTATTCCCTCCTTCCTCCCCTATCCCTCCCTCCTCACTCTTCCCCTTCCTTCCTCCCCCTTCACTCCAGTTTACTCCTTTCAACTCTACTCCTGCATCCACTAACCTACCTCACTCTTCCACCTTTTCCCCTTCCCCTACTCTCTACCTTCCACTCCATTCTACCTTCACACTTCAGCCCCCTCAACTCCCCTATATCTCCCCTTTCCCACACTTTTCCCATCCCCTCCACTACTACTTCCTCCTCTCCCCCTCCCCGTACCCTCCACCTCCTACTCTACCTTCACACTTCACTTCACCCCCTTCTACCCTCTCCTATCTCCCCTTTCCCCGTCTTTGTTCACCCCCTCCACACCCACTTTCTCTTTTTCCCCTCCCCCTCCTCTCTATCTTTACATTTCCTCTACCTCCTCTGCCCTCTACCTCCACCCCCCTTACCTTCCTCTCCCCCTCCAACGACCTCTTCTCCCGGCTACACTAACCTATCCCACTCTTCAACTTCTTCCTCTACCCTGCCCTCCATCCCCTTCTCCCATCTCCTCTCATCTCTCTCACCTGCCCGCTCATCCCCCCCCCCCCTTTCCCATCCCCCTATCCATCCTTTCCATATTTAGCCTCCTATTCACCTGTTCCTGTCCCATTGTCCCTTTACCTGCCCCTTTCCCGTGCATTCAGGTGTATAACTTATCATTTATACCTACCTACCTACCTTACCTACACACACACACACACACACACACACACACACACAATACTCCTTTATCTTAATTCTTTCTCAATGTTCCACCAAATTCCTACTCGTCCGCGTGCTTCGTCCTCCTCTTCTTCTTCTTTTTCTTCTTCTTCTTCTTCTTCTTCTTTTTCTTCTGCTTCTCTTTCTTCCTCCACCTTCTCCTACTCCTACTTCTTCTTTTTCTTCTTCTTCTTTTTCTTTTTCTTCTTTTTTTTCTTTTTCTTCTTCGTTCTAGTCCTGGTCTTTCTCCTCCTCTTCCTTCTCCTCCTCCTCCTCTTCTTCTTATCCTCTTCCTCCTTCTTCTTTTCCTCCTCCTCCTCATCATCATCAACATCTTCACCTTTCTCGTTATCATTATCATCATCCTTCTCCTCTTACTCCTTATTTTTTTTTCCTAACTATATATTTTTTTCTTTACTATAAAATGTTCATGTCATGTTTCCCATAAAGTAGCCAACATGGTTTTGTCTTCTAAGCATTTCCTGCTAAAATGTTGCTGGAGGAAGAGATGGGTGGGGATGAGCCTTCTGTTCATGTAGTCTATCATCAGTAGCAGTAGTCCAGCACACTCGTTATATACAAACAGGTCTTCTGATATCTATTCTTCCTGTGTTAATCCTCATCCTCTTTCTCCTCCTTCTCCTCCTTCTCATCCTTATCCTCCTCCTCCTCATCATCATCCATATACCGCGATGTACCCACTCATCAGTACGACCTTCACTAATTCACCCATCCAATCCACGTCCTCTCGCCAAGGAACCAGAAATAATAGTAGTAGTAGTAGTAGTAGTAGTAGTAGTAGTAGTAGTAGTAGTGTTGGTGGAGGTCGTGATAGGAGTAATAGTGGTCGTGGCAGTAGTGGTAGTGAGTTTTAGTAGTAGTGGAGGGGAGTGGAGAAGCAGCTGCAGTGTGGTGGTGGTGGTGGTGGTGGTGTTGGAGGTGGCGGTGGTGGTTAATCGTTTTACGGTTTAAATCGGTGCACATTCTTCCTCTTAACCGTACCATAATTGCTACTTCGATGAGGTGGGTGGTGGAGGACGATTAAGAGAAGGAGATGGAGAAGAAGAAGAAGAAGAAGAAGAAGAAGAAGAAGAAGAAAAAGAAAAAAAAAAGGAAAAGGAAAAGGAGAAAAAGAAGAGAAAGATGAAGAAAAAAAAGAACAAGAACAGTAGGAATAAGAAGAACAAGAAGACGAAGAAAGAAGAATGATAATGATGATAAATTCGAAGAAAACAAAAATAAGAACAATAACCACAACTTAACAAGAATATGAACAGAAAAAGGAAGTGATTGTAATAGAAGAACAAGAACAAGAACATCAAAGTGAAAAATAACAGCTATGAGAGAGGGGAAAATAATATCGTACCTGCATTCCCTGTAGTCAAAATATATTCATAAAAAAATCACTCAACAAAATTCCAGAAGCCTTTTTTTTTTCTTCAACATGACAAATACGAAGAAGGGAGCACGAAACAAAAAGAAAACGGAGGCGAAAGTTAAAGAAAAGCGTGCACTAAGAGATCTAGTGAGCGATAATTAGCGGTGGGGAGTGATCATATTACCTCTCTCTCTCTCTCTCTCTCTCTCTCTCTCCTTCCCTCTCCTGTTTCTACTTCCCTTTTCCCTATTCCTCTGTCTCTCCATTTCTTCCTCCGTGTCTCTTTTCCTTCCTCAATCTTTCCTTTAATCCTTTTTCTCAATCTCTCTGTCAGTCTCTCTTCAATCTGCCTCCCTCTTCTGCCCTCCTCCTCTCCTTCCCTCGTTTCCTCCGCCTCTTCTTCCTTCTTCCAGTGGGCTTCCGGGAACACTTAAAACTTTACTACTTTACTACAATTGAATAAGTGAGTGAGCAAGAAAGTGGAGGTCTTGGCGGTGCATGGTGGTGGTGGTGGTGGTGGTGGTGGTGATGGTAATAGTAGTAGTAGTGGTGGTGGTGATGGTGGTGGTGAATGGTAATAGTCAGGCACGTAAACAACACTACGCCTCGACACTACTGTTGCTAAAATAATTCATGCTGATAATTGTATTGTTTTCCCTGGTGCTTGTTTAGGCATGCAGGTATGTGGTAATTAGGGGGAGGAAGGTGGAGGAGGAGGGTAAAGCAGTGGCAGAGGAGACGGAGAGAGACAAGAGAGAGGAGAGGGACATAGTGAGACGAGGAGTAGAGACGGAGGATGAAAGAAGAAACGAAGTGAGAAGCAGAAGAGAAGAGAGATACCTGTTGAAATGAGAGAAGAAGGAAAAGAGACGGAGAAGGGTAGGAGAGACGGAGGAGGGAAGAAGAGACGCAGGAGGAGGCAGGAGGGAGAAGAGACGTGTTGAAATGAGGAAAAGGAAAGGAGAGACAGAGAAGGGAAAGAGAGACAGAAGGGGAAGAAAAGTACCTACTGAGGTGAGGAAAGGAGGAGAGGAGAGACGTAAGAGAGAGAGAGAGAGAGAGAGAGAGAGAGAGAGAGAGAGAGAGAGAGAGAGAGAGAGAGAGAGAGAGAGAGAGAGAGAGAGAGAGAGAGAGAGAGAGAGAGAGAGAGAGAGAGAGAGAGAGAGAGAGAGAGAGAGAGAGAAATGGGGGGTGGGGAGGTGGAGGTGGTTGTTGCCCGGCTCGTTAGCTGCTTCCTTATTTACAAGTGTGTCTGTCTGTTTATCATAAAGCTGCTTGTTTATGTGCCTAATTGTTTGTTTATTTAAATATTCATTAGTCTGAAGATGCTAAGTTGGGAGTGATGAGGATGAAGAGGGCTAGGAATCAGTATATTAGGGGGGCAACCCAAGTTAGACGATTCGGAGACAAACATGATACTAATAAAATAACCAACCATAACATAACAAAACAAACATAACAAACATAACAAAAAAATATAACACAGCACAACACAACATAACGCAACGTAACATAACTTCGATATTGATATAGTTTGGACATGTGCGAAGTATAGATGCTGCGTATATCAGGTGAAGACTACACCCTCGACGGAGACGGAGGAAAATAAGGATAAACCGCGAAAGAAAGAGAAGGGAAGTAGAGAGGGAGAGAGGGGTAGAGGAAGAGGAAGAGGAGGAAGAAAGGGAGAAACATGAAGTGAGTGAGATGAACAAAGGGAAGGGAGAGGAAGAGGAGGAGGAGGAGGAAGAATGGGAGAAACATGAAGTGAGTGAGATGAACAAAGGGAAGGGAGAGGAAGAGGAGGAGGAGGAAGAAAGGGAGAAACATGAAGTGAGTGAGATGAACAAAGGGAAGGGAGAGGAAGAGGAGGAGGAGGAGGAAGAATGGGAGAAACATGAAGTGAGATGAACAAAGGGAAGGGAGAGGAAGAGGAGGAAGAGGAGGAAGAATGGGAGAAACATGAAGTGAGATGAACAAAGGGTAGGGAGAGGATGAGGAGGAGGATGAAAGAGAGAAACATGAAGTGAGTGAGATGAACAAAGGGAAGGGAGAGGAAGAGGAGGAGGAGGAGGAGGAAGAAAGGGAGAAACATGAAGTGAGTGAGATGAACAAAGGGAAGGGAGAGGAAGAGGAGGAGGAGGAGGAGTAAGAATGGGAGAAACATGAAGTGAGATGAACAAAGGGAAGGGAGAGGAAGAGGAGGAAGAAAGGGAGAAACATGAAGTGAGTGAGATGAACAAAGGGAAGGGAGAGGAAGAGGAGGAGGAGGAGGAGGAAGAAAGGGAGAAACATGAAGTGAGTGAGATGAACAAAGGGAAGGGAGAGGAAGAGGAGGAGGAGGAGGAGGAAGAAAGGGGGAAACATGAAGTGAGGGATATGAACAAAGGGAAGGGAGAGGAAGAGGAGGAGGAGGAAAGGGAGATACATGAAGTGAGGGAGATGAACAAATGGAAGGGAGAGGAAAAGGAGGAAGAGGAGGAAGAAAGGGAGAAACATGAAGTGAGGGAGATGAGCAAAGGGAAGGGAGAGGAAGAGGAGGAAGAGGAGGAAGAAAGGGAGAAACATGAAGTGAGGGAGATGAACAAAGGGAAGGGAGAGGAAGAGGAGGAGGAGGAGGAAGAAAGGGAGAAACATGAAGTGAGTGAGATGAACAAAGGGAAGGGAGAGGAAGAGGAGGAGGAGGAGGAAGAATGGGAGAAACATGAAGTGAGGGAGATGACCAAGGGAAAGGAGAGGAAGAGGAGGAGGAGGAGGAAAAGGAGAGACATGAAGTGAGTGAGACGAACAAAGGGAAGGGAGAGGAAGAGGAGGAGGAGGAAAGAGAGAAACATGAAGTGAGTGAGATGAACAAAGGGAAGGGAGAGGAAGAGGAGGAGGAGGAGGAAGAAGAAAGGGAGAAACATGAAGTGAGGGAGATGAACAAAGGGAAGGGAGAGGAAGAGGCGGAGGAGGAGGAGGAAGAAAGGGAAAAACATGAAGTGAGGGAGATAAACAAAGGGAAGGGAGAGGAAGAGGAGGAGGAGGATAGGGAGATACATGAAGTGAGGGAGATAAACAAAGGGAAGGGAGAGGAAGAGGAGGAGGAGGAAAGGGAGATACATGAAGTGAGGGAGATGAACAAAGGGAAGGGAGAGGAAGAGGAGGAGGAGAAAAGGGAGATACATGAAGTGAGGGAGATAAACAAAGGGAAGGGAGAGGAAGAGGAGGAGGAAAGGGAGATACATGAAGTGAGTGAGATGAACAAAGGGAAGGGAGAGGAAGAGGAGGAGGAGAAAAGGGAGATACATGAAGTGAGGGAGATAAACAAAGGGAAGGGAGAGGAAGAGGAGGAGGAGGAAGAAAGGGACAAACATGAAGTGAGGGAGATGAACAAAGGGAAGGGAGAGGAAGAGGAGGAGGAGGAAAGGGAGATACATGAAGTGAGGGAGATGAACAAAGGGAAGGGAGAGGAAGAGGAGGAGGAGAAAAGGGAGGTACATGAAGTGAGGGAGATAAACAAAGGGAAGGGAGAGGAAGAGGAGGAGGAAAGGGAGATACATGAAGTGAGGGAGATAAACAAAGGGAAGGGAGAGGAAGAGGAGGAGGAGGAAAGGGAGAAACATGAAGTGAGGGAGATAAACAAAGGGAAGGGAGAGGAAGAGGAGGAGGAGGAAAGGGAGATACATGAAATGAGGGAGATGAACAAAGGGAAGGGAGAGGAAAAGAGAAGGCGAAGATGCGTGATGAAGTAGAGGAGTGCTGGAGATGTGGAGAGGAAGTGAAGGAGAGGAATGCAGGGGATGAAGCTACCAGGAGAGAGAAGAGGAGGAGGAGGAGGAGGAGGGTCAAAGAGAAGGTTTATGAATACGGTCAGAGGGACATGGAGGCGATTGACAGGACAGGACAGAGATGGACAGGACACGACAGCGCAGGACAGGAAGAGATGGAAGAAGATCAACTATTGCGATACCTTGCGGAGAGAGCCAAAAGAAAGTGGTATAATTATATTCCCGTGCCTGTTCATTCATTCAGATGGGTTTACTTATTCATCTGCATGTGTTATCTATATCCGTGTTTCATTATTTACTGTCGGTCTAGTCAAATATGTATCCTTTCCATTTATTTATCATTCCATTTATTTTCACATTTTTCTTTGTTTATATTTATCCAAACGTAAAAATAACGACTACTTTTCTATAATTAAAGAAAAAAAACGTCTACCTTCCCCTAATACAAATGAATAAACAAATAAATTAATAGAATATACAGACAAGTAAATAAATCAATAAAAGTATAAATGAGCTTGTGTATCCTCCCGTTGAAGAGCCTGGTGGAGAAGTTCCGCTCGTTGAACAAGATAATTCTATAATGAGAGGAAGAGTAAGCGTCCCGTCCAGCCCACTCTTCATCTACATTAAGTGAGACGTGCTGATGCTGGTGCTGGTGGTGGTTGATGTAGTACTTAGTAGTAGTAGTAGTAGTAGTAGTAGTTACTCATGTTGCAGTAGTAGTAGAAGTAGTAGTAGTAGTAGTAGTAGTAGTAGTAGTAGTAGTAGTAGTAGTAGCAGGAGCAGCTGCAGGTAGCAGCAGTTATGATAATTTTAATAATAACAACAATAATAATAATAATAATAATAATAATAATAATAATAATAATAATAATAATAATAATAATATTATTATTATGATAACTAAAAAACAAGACCAACAACAACAACAATAATACGATGAAGAAGAAAAAGAAGAGGAAGAAGAAGAAGAAGAAGAAGAAGAAGAAGAAGAAGAAGAAGAAGAAGAAGAAGAAGAAGAAGAAGAAGAAGAAGAAGAAGAAGAAGAAGAAGAAGAAGAAAAAGAAGAAGAAGAAGAAGAAGAAGAAGAAGGAGAAAAAGAAGAAGAAGAAGAAGAAGAAGAAAAAGAAGAAGAAGAAGAAGAAATAATAATAATAATAATAATAATAATAATAATAATAATAGTAATAATAATAATATAGTATTAGTAGTAGTAGTATATAATCAATAATACTTATAATTATTATATATCAGCAATCAATGAACATTATCGTCAATATAATATTTCTCTGACACTAAACACCGGGCTAACGAGTCCCTTATCTTCCTCACTGTCCCGTAAGGGTTCAGCCTTCTGAATCGGAGCTTGAGGAAAAATAAATATACAAAATATAAAAATGAGAATATAGAGTTATGCCCATCGGCGACGGTATAGACAAAAAGAGCTACAATTAACCATCTGTAAAGGTTATGGTTAAGTTTTTAGCATGTCACTTTGTAAGGCTAAGCGTGGCCACCATTGTAATTGCACATCAACGGACGAACACAAGGATTATATGCCTCGCTGCTCCGCTCCGCGAAAAGTAAACTATATAAAATCGGAGGAATGGCTGAGGGTTTTAATTTTTAGGAAGAATGTAGCTTTTCTTTATTACATGTAAACGAGTAAAGAAACAAACAAAAAAAAAACGTAAAGTTTAGATATCTAGATTTATAAATACAGGGGGAGATTTACTGTGGCACTTAGGTGCAATTATTGGTAATAATGTTGAATATATCCGGTAGTAAGTGCAGTACTATAACAGAGCCTGCAGGAAAAAACTGAAAATAATTTGATAATCATTTATATTATTTGTTATTTGTTTGGTGTTTAGTTTGTTACGTCACTTTTTATTGACCAATTTTCCTCCGTAATACTATTTGTTTGACTTTTCCTGTTTATTTACATCTTTGTTTGTTTGTTTGTTTCCTTTCTTTTCTCGGTTTACTTTTTGTTTCTGGACTTTTGTTTTCTTTCTTGATCATAACTAAAGGTAAACTGAATGATAATTCATATATATATATATATATATATATATATATATATATATATATATATATATATATATATATATATATATATATATATATATACGAGCAAAAAGTAATAAACATACATAAATTGAAACAACTCTCAAGAAGAAAAAAAACAATCAGGAAAGATAGGAAATGAGGCAACAAAATAACAAACCAGCAAAGTAAGAAACAGACGCAGACAGGAAGACGTGCAAAGAAGTGTGTCGCCGACCTCAGCCTAACAGATAAAATACTGATGGATAAAGAGAAAAAAATCGAAATTCCCTCTGAAAGAAAAATAACAGAGAAAAGAAAGAAAAGAATACTGAAAATGATAACTAAACGAAAAGAAAGAAAAGAATTAACATAAAGCAAAAAAGACTATGAAACTAGAGAAAAGGGAAATGACTTCATAAATAAATTACTGAGAAGAGATATGAGAGGAGAAAAAAGGAGGTGATAAAAAAAAATAAACAGAAAAGAGGAGAGAGGGAAAGTAAGGAAAGAAGAGCATAAAAAAGAAAGAGGAAAACAGAAAAAAATATAACGAAATAAAAGAAAAAATAAAGTTATACCAAGAAGGAAAAATGCAAGTAGCACAATCATATACTGAAGAACCCAAACTACATAATTACCATCCCTGCACACACACACACACACACACACACACACACACACACACATACACACACACACTCACACACACACACTCACACACACACACATACACACACACACACACACACACACACACACACACACACACAGGAGGGAGGGAAGGAGGAAAAACACACAACTATCTAACCACATAACACACACAAAAGAATTAATAAACACACACGAAAGAGAGAGAGAGAGAGAGAGAGAGAGAGAGAGAGAGAGAGAGAGAGAGAGAGAGAGAGAGAGAGAGAGAGAGAGAGAGAGAGAGAGAGAGAGAGAGAGAGAGAGAGAGAGAGAGAGAGGGGTGGGGGGGGGAGGGGATGCATCACAGTGGCGAGATTCTAAGCGGAGATAGCGACGTAACATGTAAATTGGGCCGGCGATGTACTACCTGTTGGGGCTCATTCAGGCCAACCGACCATTACGAGGCATTACCATCGGCGTAACTCACTTAAAAACCCACACACCCTTCCTTACCGTCGGGGCGGAAGCACTTTATTTTATTCCAAGTGGCCGCTGGTGCACTTTATTCTCTTCGTCGTCTTCGTCCTGGTCGTCGTGGTCGTTTTTTTATTTTTTATTTATTTCCAAAATTCTAGTTTACGTATTTTTTTCAATATAATATCGATTTCGTAGTCGTCGTTTTCCTTCTTTTCCTCCTCCTCCTCCTCCTCCTCCTCCTTCTCCCTTTTTTTTCTCCTCCTTCTTCTCCTTCTTCTTCTTCTTCTTTTTCTTCTTCTTCTTCTTCTTCTTCTTCTTCTTCTTCTTCTTCTTCTCCTCTTCCTTTTTCACTCTCCTCCTCCTCCTCCTCCTCCTCCTCCTCCTCCTCCTCCTCCTCCTCCTCCTCCTCCTCCTCCTCCTCCTCCTCAGCTTTAGCCTCATCCTCGTCCTTCTTCTCCTTCAAAATCATGGACATCTTATAGTGCATGTTGTTGTTGTTGTTGTTGTTGTTGTTGTTGTTGTTGCTTTGGAAATGATTGGTGGTGGTGCTAGTGGTATTTTTTTTATCTATTTATTATACTAACACACTTAGCAATATATTTTCACTTTGTCGACTTATCTAACAATCTATCTGTTTACCGATCAGCCTTTTTTACTTTATATTTTCTTATTTATTTATATATTTTATTTGTTGTTGTTGCTATCCGTGGAGGGGTTGACTTCAATGGGTATTTGTGAGCCTAACGACGGTGATCTGACCTCGTTCGTCTTGCTCCGGCGCTGTTGGTGGTGGTGATGGCGATGTGATGGTGAGGAGGAGGAGGAGGAGGACAGAGGGTAAGGGAAAAAATAAAGTAAAACTACAAGAAAGAAGAAGAAGAAGAAGAAGAAGAAGAAGAAGAAGAAGAACCCTATTAGGATGTAGGCAATCACAAAAACAAAACAAAAAAGCCAGCTCTAAGAAGAAAAAACAAGTAAAAGAGCCTATAAGGAAGAAGAAGAAGAAGAAGAAGAAGAAGAAGAAGAAGAGCATCATGGTCCTAATTGTGAAGACAATATAGAAGTATTGTACATACATAGATACAGATAGATAGGCAGATATAGATAAATAGATAGATAAATAGATATATAGAGGAAGAGAGAGAGAGAGAGAGAGAGAGAGAGAGAGAGAGAGAGAGAGAGAGAGAGAGAGAGAGAGAGAGAGAGAGAGAGAGAGAGAGAGAGAGAGAGAGAGAGAGAGAGAGAGAGAGAGAGAGAGAGAGAGAGAGAGAGAGAGAGAGAGAGAGAGATTGCCGCCTTCATCATTAGAATTCTTAAGTTTTACTGCTATCTCTTTACAGCATGGCGTATGCAATCTTATTAGTAAAAGTTTCCCGAAACCAACTTTTGGGAGGAAAGTTTGAAGATATATCTGCGTACAAAAAAAAAACGAATTAACATATATATAAAATTCCATTTAAGTTGATGAAAAGTTTACCGCTTCCAATAGCTGCAAGAACACGTTAGTGACAACAGAAAGAATCAAATATTTAGAGGTTTCTAAAATGTGTATTAGATGGAACATAATAATCGATATAAATATTATACTAGATAGATAGACAGACTGAGATAGAGATACTCATATTGATAGATAAAATAGATAGCTGCAGTACTAGATAAGATATAGATACACAAATGAGTAAAACACACGAGACATAATATATAACAGACAAATAAATACGGAAAACCTCTGATAAAAATGCAAGTGTGCAGTTGATTAAAGAGTGCAACATTGCTACACGAGCACAGCTGCAACTGTCGTATAAGTAGCTCATCCGTGTAAAGCAAAATTATGGGCCGGCAAAGTTAATTAACCCTTGAAATGGTTATAGAAAATGTAGCGAGTGTTCGCACGTAGAGCAATGCTAATTTTATCAAGCCTTTTTTTACGCTAATTTTTTTACATCTGACATTTTTAGATACTTGAAATTTTTAGGGAAAAAATATAAAACGGCAGTGAAGGAATATAAATTAGTACGGTAGTTTTGATGGAACATTCATTAGAGCGCATACCTGTTTATATATTTTACTTTAAATATACCTAAAAATATAGAGAAAATCAAGACTAAGTGTGAGATATACATAATAGTAATGGTTAACAGGATGCATCTTTTATTCAAACCTGTTCATACGTCTGATGTTTTGACATATACTTGAAATGTGGAAAATTAAGAGACAGTGTAAGAGGTATAATAACAGTAGTGGCTCAGAGGAACACGCCAGCCCCGACGGTTTCAACACCTGCTTCCTGTGTCTGCTGGAAGCACTGCCACTTCAGTGTGCAGCATCCCGGCAGCCTGGGAAAAGTGTGCAAGTGTTGTGACAAGTGAATGTGGGTGTGATGCACTGCACTACTGATGTCTCTTT
>NC_066545.1:1178348-1183348 GCF_024679095.1 Eriocheir sinensis
TCTCTTCCCCCTCTTATTTTTCACTTTGAGTATTTACCTTAAGACATCCTCGAGAGAGAGAGAGAGAGAGAGAGAGAGAGAGAGAGAGAGAGAGAGAGAGAGAGAGAGAGAGAGAGAGAGAGAGATAGAGAGAGAGAGAGAGAGAGAGAGAGAGAGAGAGAGAGAGAGAGAGAGAGAGAGAGAGAGAGAGAGAGAGAGAGAGAGAGAGAGAGAGAGAGAGAGAGAGAGAGAGAGAGAGAGAGAGAGAGAGAGAGAGAGAGAGAGAGAGTGCTTGAGAGCGATAAGGACAGGAAGGGTTGAAGAGGGAAGGTTAGAAAGGGAAGAGGGAGGAATTGAGAGGGTGAGGAGGAGAGAGGAGAAAAAGAAGAAGGAAGAGGGGAGGAAGGCGGAGGTAGTAAGACACCCCTATCTCTCACTCTCACTGGGTCAAGAGGGAACATAGATCAACATTCTCTCTCTCTCTCTCTCTCTCTCATCCCTCCATGTGGTAAATGTGAAATAATACTTGCTGTTTTACACTGTCTATCATCGTGGTATATACATTTCCTTACCACGTTATTATATTCAACATACCGTAATTATATTTTATTATTATTATTATTATTATTATTATTATTATTATTATTATTATTATTATTATTATTACGACTATTATTATTATTATCATTATTATTATTATTATTATTATTATTATTATTATTATATCAAGGCTTTCGAGACAAGACGGAGGCAGAATATGCTCTACAAACCAAAGTCTTGAGTGTGTCTGGACGAGACGTATATAAAGTATTTATAGCCTTCCAGCTCTGCGTAAAGCCCTGTTTTTATAAATAATTCCAGGGAGACCCAAGCGAGCAAAGAATACTCTTGCAACTCTATTTGGTCCTCGACAGAAGTTGGACTGATCAGATAAATTTAGTTTTCCTTTTTTTTATATATTTTTGTATGCAAGCTTTCACGCACACAAAATAATGGAATTGTGATAACCCGAATATAAACCTTAGTTAAGGAGAAGTCGGTCATAATTCTGTAGACAGGTTAGTAGGCACGCAAGCTCGCACGTACGCGTTCACGCACGCACACATGCACATGAAGTTATGGTACTGCAAGAATATTTTTTCTTGTTTGTAGTAGTAGTAGTAGTAGTAGTAGTAGTATCATCGCTCAGGAGGCAGAGGGCGAAATAGACAAAACAGAAATAAGAGAAATGAAAAGAAAAATTTCAGAAGAGAGGCAATAGGCCCAAAAAGACGAGCTGGACCGTCTTACACACCATCTATCGACAGAAATGGGTAGAAAAATCCACACAGCACAGGAGGCAGCCGCCTCTAACTGGCTCACGTCATAACCAATCAGACCAAAATGCTTCAGCCTCAACAAACAAGAATTTGTCGACGCCGTTGCTCTGAGATATGGCTGGCCGATTGAGGGGCTGCCCGATCTCTGTGCATGTGGATCACCAAATGATGTCACTCACACCATGACATGTAAAAAGGGAGGCTTCGTCTGTATTCGACACGATGAAGTGAGGGATCCGACAGCCAACATGCTCGGGAGGTATGCCAAGACGTCACTACCGAGCCGGCACTGCTTCCCCTGGACGGCGAACACCTTCGGTACAGGACGGCCAATACCTCTCATGAGGTACGGGTTGATGTAAGTGCCCGTGGATTCTGGGTGCGCGGACAGCGGGCGTTCATGGACATCCCCATATTCGACCCGATGGCTGCCTGTCACCGTGAGCTGCCCCTAGAAGCCGCCCACCACAGGAACGAGCAGAATACAAGGGCATACGGGGAAAGAATCCAACATGTGGATCAGGGCAGCTTCACCCCCCTCGTCTTCACCACACCCGGCGGGATGTGTCCCAGGGCCCGATGCTTCTACGCACGACTCGCGGAACTAATCTCAGAAAAGAAGCATCAGCCAAGGTATCACGTTGTCGCCAGGATGAGGTGTCGCCTCTCGTTCTCCTTGTTCAGGTCTGTCATCCCTTGTCTCAGGGGCACCAGACACTCTGGCCCAAAAGCCACCAACATCTCCAATATGGACTATGAGGTCACAGTGGTGGAGAGTAACATTAGGGTGGGTCGGGAATGACATGAGTAGGGCAGGAAAGGGGGATCTAGACGCAATAGATGATAAGGTGTTATGTATAGATTTAGTGCTAAGTAGTACTGGTGATATGGTTGGATGCCACAGTCATTAGCGAATAGAGTTGTGACTAATGACCTCCAAGCTAGGGAGCCCTCCATGATTATGTGTCGGGAAAATAAACATGGGCGGAGGTATCTTTTATGTAGTAGTAAAAAAAAAAAAGTAGTAGTAGTAGTAGTAGTAGTAGTAGTAGTAGTAGTAGTAGTAGTAATAGTAGTAGTAGTAATAGTAGTAGTAGTAATAGTAGTAGTAGTGTGGGGAAGCGGTGGCAGAGTGCTCAGCGTGCGGGCGTGGTGAGCCCGTGGACCTAGGTTCGAGTTCCACCGAAATACGTTGATTTTTCAAACCATCGCCGAGTGGCCGAAGATTAACCACGTGCAGCCCAGATCTTCAATCCACCCTAACTCCAGCGACTTCGTTCAAGTGGTGCACCGGAGAGGCAGCTTGGGCCAAGCATGGCACGGCAGCCACTATAAATAAAATTTGCCTGCGCCACTAACGGTCTGGGACCTTCCAAGAGGCCCCTCAAGAGAGACTACCGGCGATACAGGCAGAACCTTAAGAAAAAACAAAAGTAGTAGTAGTACTAGTAGTAGTAGAAGTAGTGGCAGTAGTATACATAGTAGTAGTAGTGAGAATAAGCGCCACAAGCCACCCACATTGCCGACCTGGACTTTGAGGCGACAATGGTTGATAGCCGTATCAACTACAGGCTCTGTTAGCTTAAGAATTAAGTCTATAATGCTGTTAGTAATACTAAATAAATAAAGCTTTTTGTCGGCTACAGTCATTGGCGAGGCTGAGGCCAATGAACTATTTTGTGAAAGAATATGAGAAAACATACCTCTCACAAAGGAACTCTGATGGAGAGAGGCCGCAGAAACAATAGTAGTACCGTCGTCGTCGTCGTCGTCGTAATAGTAGTAATAGTAGTAATAGTAATAGTAGTAGTAGTAGTAGTAGTAGTAGTAGTAGTAGTAGTAGTAGTAGTAGTAGTAGTAGTAGTAGTAGGAGGAGGAGGAGGAGGAGGAGGAGGAGGAGGAGGAGGAGGAGGAGGAGGAGGAGGAGGAGGAGGAGGAGGAGGAGAAGGAGTTGTTGTTGTTGTTGTTGTTGTTGTTGTTAATGTTACGGTGTAGTGGTATCTGTAGCAATACTAATTATTCAGAGTTGTTTTAACACTTCCCCCTTGAGCTTGAAGGCTGCACTCGAAGAGACTAAACTTTAAAAACTCTATAAGTATCACATAACCAATCACTCAGCACCTTAAAATCTCGCCGGCACACAAAATGATGAAGACGAACACTTCCAATCCCTTCTTCGCTGCCCCGCGTGTTCCTGCTGTTGCCGAGCGGAAATACGCTAGCGTTGTCTACCTCTCTCGACGCCCCCTCGTATATCAGTACTAATTAATGGTTCCCATCTGAAGACGCTCATTTGTATTTTTATTCACACTAATTAAACAGGGAGCTAACAACACTATTTCTTGCCCTCCCTTAAAGTAGTGTCTTTCGGGGCTACATCGTTCTTCTTCCCACTCCTCCTCTGCCGGTTCCCCCTTCTGGTCCTCCTTCTCCTCCTCCTATTCCTCCTTGTCACTTCTCCCTCCTCTTTCTCCTCCTTACCTCCTTCTCCTCCTTTTTCGTCCCCTCTAGTCGTCGTACTTATCATCTTCGTTTTCCTCGCCCTCATCCCCATCCTCCTTATCTCCTCCTCCTCCTCCTCCTCCTCTTCCTCATTCTTTACTTTTTCCTTCTTCTTCCCCTCTCTTTATTCCCCACTTCCTTCACCTTCTTCGTTTCCTTCTCTCCACCTAATCCTTCCCTTTCTTCCTTATCATTCCCTTCTACTTATCTCCTACAACCTGTTCGATCCTCCCCGCCACCCTTCCCTCCCATTCCTCCTCTCCCCTTCCCTTATCCCTTTCTTTATTACCATTCGCTTCTTGGATCTTCAACTCTCTCTTTCCTCCTCCTCCTCCTCCTCCTCCTCTTCTTCCTCCTCCTACTCCCCATCACTCAATCCCATATATCTCGTTTCTCTACTAACCTTCCACTCTGTTCTGAAGAATGTCTTTTGGAGAGAGAGAGAGAGAGAGAGAGAGAGAGAGAGAGAGAGAGAGAGAGAGAGAGAGAGAGAGAGAGAGAGAGAGAGAGAGAGAGAGAGAGAGAGAGAGAGAGAGAGAGAGAGAGAGAGAGAGAGAGAGAGAGAGAGAGAGAGAGAGAGAGAGAGAGAGAGTGGGTGTGTGTGTGTGTGTGTGTGTGTGTGTGTGTGTGTGTGTGTGTGTGTGTGTAATTCAATTAGTTCATACATCACATACATCACGTGCTGAACTCGTTCGTGATCGCAAGACAATACCTTTCCAACGATCTTATGAGGTCTTTAGCCGATCTACAGGCAAAGCTTTGACCTCACGTACCACACATCCCATCCCCATCGAGGTATTATTATACCTCCATGGCCATCCCCCTTGCTTGAGGGGGGACAGTAATCACTCCTATTCAGTGGAAAGGCTTTTCGGCCTGAGCAAGGCTCAAACTTCAACCTGTTGGGATGCCAAGCTGAACGCTTAACTGCACCACGGGGTGTGTGTGTGTGTGTGTGTGTGTGTGTGTGTGTGTGTGTGTGTGTGTGTGAGTGTGTGAGGCCGCACACAAACACACACACACACACACACACACACACACACACACAGAAGGGAAGCCAGGGAACTTGAACGTTCATAGTTCATACCTACACTTTGCATATCTACCTTGATACTGCATCTTCATATGTCCCTTTACATCATTCTTAATTTCCTTTATTGTCCCTCTGTTGAGATTCCTCAACTCTAACCTTATATGCAC
>NC_066545.1:1187676-1207676 GCF_024679095.1 Eriocheir sinensis
GCCCAGAATCGTCCAGAGTGGAGTTTTAGAAAAAGTTTGAGAGAAGAGTTCAGCCTTAGAGATAGATGAGACGGCAGTGTTGCCGTCAGGACTGAGAGTGGAGGAAAGATGAAAGTGAAGTTGGAGGAGATGTTTTTGGCTAGATGCAGAAGTCACGGGAAGAGTTAGAGAAAGCAAGGTTTTGACATTTTCTATTAATGAAAGAATCTTTGGTTAGTCGGAGAATAGATTTGGCACGATTTCGAGAAATGTGAAGTTCATAATTAGCATTAGTTTGAAGGCTCTGGTATCTTTTGTGAGCTACCTCTCTATCATTGACAGCACGAGAACAAGCGTGATTAAACCAAGGCTTTTTAGCGTGAGGAGTAGAGAAAGAACGAGGAATGTATGCCTCCATTCCAGAGAAAATCACCTCTGTGATGCGCTGAGCACACACAGAGGTCTCTATCCTGAAGCAATAATCATTCCACGGGAAATCGGAAAAAGCCCATCCTCAGGTCGTCCCACCGAGCTGAAGCAAATGCCAAACATCGCCTCTTCGGTGGGTCCAGAGGATGTACAGGAGCGATAGGACAGGATGCAGAAATAAGATATATTGTATATATATAATATATATATATATATATATATATATATATATATATATATATATATATATATATATATATATATATATTTATATATATATATATATATATATATATATATATATATATATATATATATATATATATATATATATATATATATATATATATATATATATATATATATATATATATATATATATATATATATATATATATATAATAACTTCCACATTCTTTTTTCTTATTGTGACGTTTCGTTTCAGACTGCTAAACCGTTGACCAGAGTAAATACAACAGGTCTTACCTCTTTACACACACCACGTTGGCGGTAAAGAGGTAAGACCTGTTGTATTTACTCTATTCTACGGTTTAGCAGTCTGAAGACGGGAAGTGCTTTCCTGAAACATCACAATGAGAATAAAGAATGTGGAAGTTACTTGAGCTGTTCAGTTTCAGAGCAAATTATATATATATATAGAGAGAGAGAGATACAGATATAGATATAAAGATATATATTCAAGCCTAAGCAAAAGTTGTAACTATTGCAAACTATTGACTGTTTCAAGACACCAGACGGATACAGTAGGGGAGTGGGGTAGGCGGTGGCTGAACAGATAGCAAGACGGCCCCGCGTTCAGGAGGACGCGAGTTCAATCCCCGACCGGTGCCACCAAGCTGGGATTTTTCAGCCGCCGCCGAGTGGCTTAAAACTACCCACATGCTGTCCAGAAGTCCACCTATCAACCCGGACTCTAGATTCTAGACTCTAGATGAGCTCCGGGAGGGTAGCATGAGCCAATGCAAGATGGCGCTACTATAAACACTCGCCTGCGCCAGAACAGGCTGGGCCGACCATCAGGACCCACCGGGAAGAAGCCTTGGACCGACCATCAGGATCCACCGGGAAGAAGCCTACCGGCGCAATAGGTCACGACGTAAAAAAACAATAAAAAAATAAATGATTTACTTAATGCACGTCCATAATTGTAAAAAATATAAATAAAATGATAACCCTCAGGGTGTAAACCTTATAAAAAATATTTCATAAAAGCGTTTTTTTGTGTAAATTTTCCTGCCTGTTTGCGATTTTTCACTGCACGCGGAGCGAGTCTGTACGATGAAATATGACCTCACACCGCGCCGGGTATTAATTCATTAATGGCTGCATAATATTTGCATCACAAATGAGCTACAGTATTGTAGATCCAAGGACGTAGTTGCAATTTTTTGCAGTTTTGTATCTGCACGTTGTTGCACGAGGAGGAACACAGAGTAATTGTACGCAGCAACGGGTTACAGGTTCTAGATTAGTGTATAAATTACGTAGTTTGACGCTCTATAAGTCGAGATACACACACACACACACACACACACACACACACACACACACACACACACACACACGCACTCACGCGCGCGCGCGAAGCTCTGTAGTGTAGTGGCTGGCACGCTCGCTTTTCAATCAAGAAGTCTTCGGTTCGATTCCCGGGCGTAGTGTGGAAGGACGGGCTGTCAACTTTAATTCAAGCCTCCGGCCAGGCCAGCAGTGAATGGATGCCGGGTGTCTGTCGACGGTTGTGTCCTGCTTTCAAGGGTGTGTGTGTGTGATGTGAGGTTCCAGCCGTGCCGGGGAGGATGCTGGCTGGCGATCGCGAGACCAGAGCGTGATCAGACCTTGGTAAATAACAAACACAATAACACAGTGTGCTCTCGTGTGTGTGTGTGTGTGTGTGTGTGTGTGTGTGTGTGTGTGTGTGTGTGTGTGTGTGTGTGTGTGTCTGTGAGTGTGTTTTTTACACGATAGGAAGCAGTCTAGGGCAAACGAGAAAACAGGGAGAAAAAGCCAGAAAAATTATTGCTCCCGAAATAGAAAAGAATGTGTGTGTGTGTGTGTGTGTTTGTGTGTGTGTGTGTGTGTGTGTGTGTGTGTGTGAGAGAGAGAGAGAGAGAGAGAGAGAGAGAGAGAGAGATTAGGGTAGCCGACAAGGCCAAAAGCGATCCCAAGGGCTTCTTTAAATTGTACAGAACGAAAACAAGGGAGAGAATTGGGCCCTTGAAAACAAACACAGGTGAGCTCGTCGAGAATGGAGAAGATATGAGTAAAATGTTGAGCGACTATTTCCTCTCAGTTTTCACACAAGAAAATCTAACAGCCATTCCGGAGAGAGTTCAGGTATATGAGGGCGAAGACAACGACATGTTGAGGGATGTGATCATCACTAGGCAGGTAGTCCAGGATGAGATCGGTAGGTTGAAGAAAAACAAATCGCCCGGCCCAAATGAAATATTCCTACGGGTACTGAAAGAATGCAAGGAGGTCCTCAATGGCATGACCGATATCTTTAAGATGTCCGTAAATTATGGGCATGTGCCCAACCAATGGAAAGTAGGTAATGTGACGTCGATTTTAAATAAAGGAGACAAGTCAGCCACCTCAAATTACTGCCCAATTAGCTTAACATCAGTTGTAGGCAAGATGTTGGAGTCAATTATAGCCAGAAGCATTCGAGACCATCTAGAGAAACATAGTTTAATTTATGACTCACAGGATAGGTTCACAAAGGGTAGGTCGTTCCTTACTAACCTTCTGTCCTTCTACACTAAAGTAATCGAGGCGGTTGACAGAGATGAAAACTATGACATACTATATCTAGATTTCAGTAAAGCGTTCGACAAAGTCCCTCATCAACGGCTATTACTAAAACTACAGGCTCACGGTGTAGATGGGAAAGTTTTGAACAGGAATAGGGCATGGCTTAGTGGTAGGAGGCAGAGAGTGCAAATCAATGGTAAAAAATCTGAATGGGGCAGTGTTACGACCCACAAGGGTCGGTGCTGGGTCCTCTGCTTTTTATCATTTACATCAATGATTTGGACACAGGAATTAGCAGTGATGTCAGTAAGTTTGCAGATGATACCAAGATCGGTAAAGTAATTCAATCAGACCAGGATGCTAGTGTTCTCCAGGATGAGCTTGACAGACTATATGATTGGGCGGGGAAGTGGCAGATGGAGTTCAATGTTGGGAAGTGTAGTATTCTGACTGTAGGTAGGAATAACCCCGAACACAATTACTCCTTAAATGACACTCCTCTAAGCAGGTTTGGGTGTGGGAGAGACTTAGGAGTTTTAGTGAGCGCTGACCTCCATCCTAGGGATCAATGCATTCAGGTTAAAATTCGAGCGAAAAGAGTACTGGGTTTCATCTCAAGGAGCGTAAGCAATAGGAGCCCTGAAGTCATCCTCAAACTTTACTTAGCACTATTTAGACCTCATCTCGATTATGCAGTTCAATTCTGGTCCCCCTACTATAGAATGGATATCAAGATGTTAGAATCTGTACAAAGAAGGATGACAAAAATGATTCAAGGGGTGAGAAACTTGCTTTATGAGGAGAGACTGAAACATTTAAATCTACACTCTCTGGAAAGGCGAAGAGTGCGAGGAGACCTGATCGAAGTTTATAAATGGATGAAGGGCTTTAATAAAGGGGATGTCAATAGGGTTTTGGTTGTTAAACAACCAGGTAGGACACTTAGCAATGGATTTAAGTTAGATAAATTCAGATTCAACAAAGACATAAGCAAGAATTGGTTTACCAATAGAGTGGTGGATGAACAGTATAGACTTGGCAATCATGTTGTGGATGCCACTACCATAGATGCATTCAAGAAGTTGGATAAATTCATGGATAATGAGGTAAGGTGGGGTTAGGATTACAGGAGCTGCCTTGTATAGGCCAACTGGCCACTTGCAGACTCCTTACGTTCTTATGTTCGTGTGTGTGTGTGTGTGTGTGTGTGTGTGTGTGTGTGTGTGTGTGTGTGTGTGTGTGTGTGTGTGTGTGTGTGTGTGTGTGTGTGTGTGTGTGTGTGTGTGTGTGTGTGTGTGTGTGTGTGTGTGTGTGTGTGTGTGTGTGTGTGTGTGTGTGTGTGTGTGTGTGTGTGTGTGTGTGTGTGTGTGTGTGTGTGTGTGTGTGTGTGTGTGTGTGTGTGTGTGTGTGTGTGTGTGTGTGTGTGTGTGTGTGTGTGTGTGTGTGTGTGTGTGTGTGTGTGTGTGTGTGTGTGTGTGTGTGTGTGTGTGTGTGTGTGTGTGTGTGTGTGTGTGTGTGTGTGTGTGTGTGTGTGTGTGTGTGTGTGTGTGTGTGTGTGTGTGTGTGTGTGTGTGTGTGTGTGTGTGTGTGTGTGTGTGTGTGTGTGTGTGTGTGTGTGTGTGTGTGTGTGTGTGTGTGTGTGTGTGTGTGTGTGTGTGTGTGTGTGTGTGTGTGTGTGTGTGTGTGTGTGTGTGTGTGTGTGTGTGTGTGTGTGTGTGTGTGTGTGTGTGTGTGTGTGTGTGTGTGTGTGTGTGTGTGTGTGTGTGTGTGTGTGTGTGTGTGTGTGTGTGTGTGTGTGTGTGTGTGTGTGTGTGTGTGTGTGTGTGTGTGTGTGTGTGTGTGTGTGTGTGTGTGTGTGTGTGTGTGTGTGTGTGTGTGTGTGTGTGTGTGTGTGTGTGTGTGTGTGTGTGTGTGTGTGTGTGTGTGTGTGTGTGTGTGTGTGTGTGTGTTTGTTTTTGTTTACAACAAAGGAGGCCGCTCAAGGGCACAAAAAAAGAAAACAATTATAATAAAAAAAGCCCGCTACTCGCTGCTCCCAAAAAAGAATTAAAAGAGGTGGCCGAAAGAAAGATCAATTTCGGGAGGAGAGGTGTCCTGATACCCTCCTCTTGAAAGAGTTCAAGTCGTAGGCAGGAGGAAATACAGATGAAGGAAGATTGTTCCAGAGTTTACCAGCGTGAGGGATGAAAGAGTGGAGATGCTGGTTAACTCTTGCATAAGGGGTTTGGACAGTGTAGGGATGAGCATGAGTAGAAAGTCGTGTGCAGCGGGGCCGTGGGAGGAGGGGAGGCATGCAGTTAGCAAGTTCAGAAGAGCAGTCAGCGTGGAAATATCGATAGAAGATAGAAAGAGAGGCAACATCGCGGCGGAATTTAAGAGGTAGAAGGCTATCAGTAGGAGGAGGAGAGCTGATGAGACGAAGAGCCTTAGACTCCACTCTGTCCAGAAGAGCTGTGTGAGTGGAGCCCCCCACACGTGTGTGTGTGTGTGTGTGTGCGCGTGTGTGTGTGTGTGTGTGTGTGTGTGTCGGGGACGAGACAGACAAAGGACCGTCGTGATGTATTTTAGTTTGCCAGGATAATTTGCTAACTTCACGGTGTCTGTCTCTTCCTTCCTCTCCTCTCCTTCCTCTTCTCGTTCCTTCCTCGCTCCGTCCCTCCTTCCCTACCTCCCCGTATCCTAAGTTCCTTCCTCCCTTACTGTCCTATTTCCTGCCTGTCTTTTTTTCGTCTTCGCCTTCCTTCCTGCTTCTCCCTTTATATTCCTTCCCTCTACTTTTTGTCATCCTTCCTTTCCTTATGACTCCCTCTCGCCCCTCCCCATGACTCCTTCCTTCCTTCATTTCTTCCTTCCCATGTGTATGACTCCCTTTTTCCTACTTCTCTCCCTTAATATTCCCTCCCTCTACTTTTATCTACCTTCCTTTCCTTCCTTGTGACTTCCTCTCTCCCTTCCCTATGACCCCTTTCCTTCCTCCCTTCCTTCCTTTCCATGTGTCTTACTCCCTCTTTCCTCCCTCCCTCCCTCCTTCCTCCCTTCCTCCCTCCCTTCATCATCCATCAAGCGAGCACCGACAAGACAAAGATTACACACTCATACTTCATCTCGCCTTCCGTGTCCATCTTCACGCCGCCGATGTTATGTTAATATCTTTATTTTCTCCCTCTTTTCTGCAACATTACGAAGACTCCTGTTTTTGCCGCTTTCCTGCTTGTATATTCTCTTTATTTATTTTTATTCTATTTCTCTTCTTACACTTTCAGCCGTTTCACCTCGCTTTCTATCACTATATTAGAAGTGTATGTTTAAAAATTTTCTTTCTCCCCTTTCTGCAACATTATGATTCATGTTTTTGTTTCTTTTATAATTCCGTATCCTCTTACTTTAATCATGGTTCTCTCCGTCTTTTAAATCATATACTCACACGTTTTATCTTCCTGTCGGTTTTTTCTCCTTTTTTTTTATCTGCTGCAGGAGAAAGCCGAGACACCTTTATCTTTACATCTCTTGAACGTCATTACTCTTTGTTTTTGTTTTTCTTTTCTTATTTCTATATTTCATTTCTTCCACTTGCTTTTTCCGTCTCTCTAATTATACACAAATGCTTTACCTCGCCTTGCGCGTCTAGATAGATAGATAGACAGATAGATATATAGATAGATAGATAGATAAAAAGATAGATAGATGACAATGTTAAACCAATAATTTTATTCTTATTTCTGAAACATTTCGACTTCGGTATTTTGCTTTCTCCTATTTCTATATTTTTTCCCCTCTGGTTTCTCTCAATCTTCATTTCGTCCTCCTGTCCATCCTAATAAGTCGAGTTTGCTGATATCATAATTTTCTCCTCTCGACATTTCCCTCTCCTGACATTTTTATTTATTTATCTACACTTTTCTTTTTCCCTCTTCGCCTCAAATTCAACCTTTCCCGAACTTCATATCCTTTCCATGTTTACCTTCCCTTCCGTTCCTTATTCTGACATTTCTTTCCATCAATCGTATCAATCGTATCAATCTCTGCCTTTGCCTCACATTCAATCTTTCCTTCCAATCAATCATTCACATCCTTTTCATGTTTGTCTTCCCTTCCGTTCCCTATTCTGACATGTTATTTTTATCTATTTATCTACACCTTTCCTCTTTTCCCTCTGCCTCACATTAAACCTTTCCCTTCCTTCACGTTATTCTCATGCTTGCCTTCCCTTCCGTCCCCTTCCCTTTGTCCTTTACTGTCTAATACAAAATTTAACCATTCATTGCTTTGCGTCACCATTACATTTATTTTTCATGTTTTTCCTTCACTTCTTACCGTCTTTCTAATATAAAGCTCCATGGTTGCCTTCTTTCACATCCTCCTCATCCTCACCCTTCCTCTTTTTCAATTGTTTAATACCGCATTTATGAGATTAACTGAACCATTATCGTCCTTCACATCCTCCTCCTCTTTATCCTTCCTCTCTTCTCTTTGCTTTAAATCGCTTTTATGGGGTGAATTAAACCATCTTCTTCCTTCGCATCATCCTCATCCTTGCCCTTCCTCTTTTTCCACTGCTTTATACTGCTTTTCGGGGATTAATCAAATACTTATCTTCTTTCACAACGCCCTCATATTCATCTTCCTTTATATCGCGCCAATTCCTTTCTTCACTCACCTTTCTCTTCTGTCACCTCCACCTCATCCTTATCCACCTCTTCTCCCTTTGTTTTTCAACGACTTTATGACAACCATCAGCCATTTTTTTTCCCAGTATCCTTTTCATCCTCACCTTTCCTCTTTTCTTGATTCTTAAAGACTTTCGGATACGAGATATAATAATTCTCTGCCTTCAATCTTCTCGTCCCCCTTTTAGAATCCCATTAAGAAAACTGCTCCTCTAATTTCCCAGAAGGCTGGTTTGTTTAAAGGAAATGCAGAGCAAATTTTAATGGAGGGCAAGGTTTAATGATGATAATATTGTTTTAAAGTGCTTTTTTTCCTTCATATTGCCCTTGTTTGAGCACTGTGGTCCAGTTTGAATGTCTGCAGCTCCATCTCGTCTCAGACTTTATGATCGTTCTATTTACTTATCTTAATTTACCATTAATAAGGTTTCTACTATCCAACCTCAACATGCAAATTTGTCATCATTAGCCGTACACACCGTATTTTACAATTCAGTGAGCGTGATTTTCATCCAATTTTTTTTACGCAACTAACCAATTTTCCAGCCCGTTGATCCCCAAGTTGATTAACACGCGGAATGTGTTTCCATATGAGATTGTTTCTCTTGCTAATATTGATAAAATCAAAGCAAAAGTCAACACCCACCTGTTAACTCATTAGGTGTTGTTATAGTCCCTCCTGTTTTTTTTTCTTTTTTTTAATTCTTCTTCATATTATACTGGCACTTTCATTTTTCATATTCGTGGCTGATCATCGAGGGGACTTTGTTTACGTGTCCATCATTTTTTTCCCTTGAGGCCCTTTCATGTATTTCCATAATAATAATAATAATAATAATAATAATAATAATAATAATAATAATAATAATAATAATAATGATAATAATAATAATAATAATAATAATAATAATAATAATAATAATAATAATAATAATAATAATGATAATAATAATAATAATAATAATAATAATAATAATAATAATAATAATAATAATAATAATAATAATAATAATAATAATAATAATAATAATAATAATAATAATAATAATAATAATAATAATAATAATAATAATAATAATAATAATAATAATAATAATAATAATAATAATAATAATAATAATAACGATAATAATAATAATAATAATAATAATAATAATAATAATAATAATAATAATAATAATAATAATAATAATAATAATAATAATAATAATAATAATAATAATAATAATAATAATAACAATAATAATAATAATAATAATAATAATAATAATAATAATAATAATAATAATAATAATAATAATAATAATAATAATAATAATAATAATAATAATAATAATAATAATAATAATAATAATAATAATAATAATAATAATAATAATAATAATAATAATAATAATAATAATAATAATAATAATAATAATAATAATAATAATAATAATAATAATAATAATAATAATAATAATAATAATAATAATAATAATAATAATAATAATAATAATAATAATAATAATAATAATAATAATAATAATAATAATAATAATAATAATAATAATAATAATAATAATAATAATAATAATAATAATAATAATAATAATAATAATAATAATCGTTTCCTCTCTTTGCTCTCACCGCCTTTATGACAAATTCAACCAGTCGCTTTGGTCACATCCTCCTCTTCCATGACTCCTTTTTTTAATTTGCTTTTCCTTTCTAGTACATATTTCAATCCTCGTCCTTCCTGTCATCTTCAGTACTGGCATTCCTTTAGTTCCTTTGCTTCTTACACTTTCAGATACGAAACTCCGCTTTTCTATTCATTTGTCTCCTCCTCCTCCTCCTCCTCCTATACTCCTCCTCCTTCTCCTTCTCCTTCTCCTTCTCCCTGCCTACACTCATTTCCCTTTCTTCAAAACTTCTTTCTGGTTTTTTTGTTCTTTTTTGTCAACTCTTCCCACACACCTTCTCCTACTCCTTATCTTCCCTCATCTCCCTTGCATTTTGTAGTCTTGCTGATAAAATATTCAACCGTTCTTTTCTTCATATTTTCATCATCCTTATCTACCTTCCTCCTTCTTTTCCTTCCCCTCCTCTTTCTCTCCTACTCCTTCTTGTCATCTCCCTTATCTCTCTCTTCCTTTACTCCTTCTCGTCCGCTTTCTCTTTATCTTCATCTACCATTTTTCCTCATGCTCATCATCTCTCTCTTCCTTTACTCCTTCTCGTCCTCCTCTCTACTCTTTCTTTTTTTCTTCCTTTACTACTCTTCCTCATCTTCATTATCTTTCTTTTCCTTAATTCCTTCTTCTCGTCATCGTCTTTTTTCTTTCTCTATCCATTCTCTTCGTCTTCCTCATCTTTCTCTTCTACTTTTCGCCCTCCTCATCTTTCTCTTCCTCTACTCCTTCTTCCCGCCCTCCTTATCTTTCTTTTCCTCTACTCTTCTCTTCCTCCTCATCTTTCTCTTCCTCTACTCCTTCTTCTCGACCTCCTTATCTTTCTTTTCCTCTACTCTCTCTTCCTCCTCTTCTTTCTCTTCCTCTACTTCTTCTTCTCGTCCTCCTTATCTTTCTATTCCTCTACTCATTCTCCTCGTCCTCCTCGTCCTTCTGCTCCTCTATTCCTTCTCATCCTCCGTATATGTTTCTCATTCTCTTCTTCTCCTCCTCATCCTCATCATCTTTCCCTTCCTCTACTCCTTCTCCTCTTCATCTTTCTCTTTCTTTACTTCTCTTCGTCCTCCTCTTTCTCTGCTATTCCTCTTCCTCCTCATCTTTCCCCTCATCTACTCTTCGTTCTCCTCATCTTTCTTTTACTCTTTTCCTCCTCATCTTTCCCTATTCATTTTCCTCGTCCCCTTTACCTTTCTCTTCCTCTACTTCTCCACCGCTACACCTTCTCTTTACCTTGCCCCTCCATCCTCTCCCTTCCCCACCTCCCCTCCCCGCTTCTCACTGTCACATCCTCGTCATCCTTATCGCCCCGTACTATACTCCCCGACCTCTGACTGAGCAGCCGCCGACTCTCCGCGATGACTCACTCTCCAGACGACTTTTTGCACGCTGTCCCTCCTGTCACATCCGTCTTTTTAATGCAAGACTCCCCCAATACCTCCGCCGCCTCCCGTCCGTGTTATGCTGAAACCTGTTGGCGTTTGTAAATGTTAAATGTTTTCTCTCTGTCTGTATCATTCTGTATATGTGGGACTTTGCACTGTATATTTCCTCGGTTTTCTGCCCATCTTTAATAATGCAAGATTCTGGCAATTTCTTCACCATCTCACTCTGCGATACTGGTTCCGATAGGGTTTTAAAAGGTCTCTGATTGTGTTTAATTATATACGATTTCCTATACATATTTCTTCGTTGTATCTGTCCTTCTTTAGAAAGTAAGAGCCAGCCAATACTGTACCTGCCTGACCTCCATGATATATTGAAACGTTATCCTTGTACAATCTCTCTCTCTCTCTCTCTCTCTCTCTCTCTCTCTCTCTCTCTCTCTCTCTCTCTCTCTCAGTATACAAGACTTACTACGTATATTCTCTCCCCTTATCTGTCCATCTATTTAAGGGAAGGGTCAGTCAGTATCTTTATGACTTAACTCTAATATGATACTGGAACCAGTTGGCTTTTATGATATTTCTGACTTCTCTATACAATACGACTGGCCATGTATATTCTCTCGACTTATCTGTCCATCTTTTTAAGGCAAGGGTTAGACATTATCTGTGGCCTCTCATTCCACACAATATTACGCCGCTTAATCCCGTAACAGGTTGGCGTGCTGGTAAATAATTCTGCACCCCTTTCCCCCCCCCCCACCCCACCCCGGAGCAGAGATAGAGACAGCCGATGACAGGATAAATGTTGTTTGCTTAAGTATACAACATAAACCCCCTGCAACCATTCCTTAATTAGTGGGGAAAACACACACACACACACACACACACACACACACACAGGGATACGTACTCACCCGTTCATTAAGAGCAAGTTCACCTGTCCCGTTGTCTCGTCTCACCTGTTAAAGGAAGAAAATAATTAGTTGTTGGTCCAGAATATATTAGTGTGTGTGTGTGTGTGTGTGTGTGTGTGTGTGTGTGTGTGTGTGTGTGTGTGTGTGTGTGTGTGTGTGTGTGTGTGTGTGTGTGTGTGTGTGTGTGTGTGTGTGTGTGTGTGTGTGTGTGAGTGTAAAAAAATGTGATCTAATAAGCAAGCTACACTCAAAATTATTCTCTCTCTCTCTCTCTCTCTCTCTCTCTCTCTCTCCTCTCTCTCTCTCTCTCTCTCTCTCTCTCTCTCTCTCTCTCTCTCTCTCTCTCTCTCTCTCTCTCTCTCTCTCTCTCTCTCTCTCATGTGTTCTGACTTTGTTCTCTTTACGTTTACGGCAAATGTGAACCTTCCTCCTCCTACTCCTCCTCCTCCTCCTCTTCCTCCTCCTCCTCCTCCTCCTCACTTCACATTTTCTTCATCGTGTTTCTTCTCTTTATTCTGCTCTTTGCCCTTTTCTCCTCCTTTTCCGCCTTCATATTTTCTCCTCGGTGTTTCTCTTCCTTCTAATTTTACATCATCTTTCTGATTCCCTTTTTATTCTCCATCTGCTCATTCTTCTTCACCTCCTCCTCTTCCCGTCCTTCCCCTCCCCCCTCCTCCCCCTCGTCTTCTTGGGTCGTGCCGGTAGTGGCTGCACACACTCAGTCATGGGTTCATCATTCCTCCTTATGGTTTCCGTCAACGTGTCTCTGAATCACTGAACGGAGATCTGTCTACAATAACTAGCTAGTGCTAAAATTGGGATATCAAGTTAAATCTAATGACGACTATATTATGATTGTCAATTAGTTTCTCTTCATAATACCTGTTAAGGGCACACTATTTTTGGACGGCTTAGCATTAATTATGTGAAAGGGGATGGCGATTGTTAGTGTAATTTGCGATTCAAAATTAACACTTTAATATTACATATGACGAGTGGCCGAAGTCACCCACATTCTGTCCTGATGACCGTCAAATCAACTCATTTTCGAAGATGATTAAGGGGAGCTCAGTGGGCAGCAAGAGCCAAATAAAAATGGCACCAATATAGAAAAGTACATGGCCGCACCATTAACGGGCAGGGGGGCGACAATCTGACCCCCGTCAAGAAAGCATACCGGCGCAAATGGGCCGCACTATAAAATAATAAATAAATAACGCTCATTTAGTATCTTCCGTGGCTCAGAAGCTTGAAATGATTAGTAATGAATTTAAAGTGTTCGTAGGCTCTTTCCTTTCTGTCCACCTTTTGCGATGTTTAACACTTCCTGTCAGTGCTGAAACTCTGGTCTTCTGCTGCCGGATGTTTCTTGGCACTGATCGATAGACTTTTTTTTTAAACTAATGTTCTGAGCGGAGGAAATGTGGTATACGTGATCTGAACATCCTCGTGTTGTTAGTGATATTTGTATGATATACAACATTCAGTCCAATGTATCTAATTCTCTAACATAGCAGCGGGTCAAAATTATTCTTATCATCTAGATTCTAGAGCAGCATTTTTCAACCTTTTCTGACCTCAGCACTCCTGGAATTAAGTATATCCAGCCCAGCACAGCTTGAGTCAGGATTAGCTTGCCCAGCATCCCCTGCAGTTTAGTGACTATAGGATTACGTTCGTTACAGCACCACAGAGGGAAGAGAAATATCAGTTGATGATTTATTTTGTTCGTTTTCTAATAATATTAGCTCCAAGATGTCATTGGTATGGACACTAATCAGGAAAAATGGCAATGCAGTGGCTGTATGCAACAATGAGTCACTCTCTGAAGCAGTTACAGATGTGAAGCCTGACTGTGCTAACGTACTTCACTGTATTTGTTTCAGCACGCAGCCCCAGCACCCCTGCAGTACCTTTCAGTATATCTTCGGTGGGTCCCAGCACACAAAGTTAAGAAACACTGATCTAGACCGACCACGTATTTCCTAACACAACATTTATTACCGCCGCAGCCAGAACGTGCCGCACATCCCAGTTCCAAAAATGGTGGTTCCCCTAAGACCTAAGCTGTTCGCGCCTGGAGCCCCTTGAAAAATGCAATGCTCAGAATGTGGACACACTAAGGTCGAAAGTTAATTCCTTTTCACTGCAGCGGTACCGTACTCATATATAACTAATCCTAAGTCTGTACTGTTCTCTTAAGATACTTTAATATACTAACAGAACGCCATTATATTTTCTCACGGTGATTTCTTGTTCCTTGATTCTCTCAGTCTAACGAATCTGTTTTATTTTAATTGTCTACCTTCTATTTATCCTGAATGATCTGTCTGTGGTGCATCGGAGTTACAGACCTCGTAACTTATAGTATTTGTATTGTTCTGGATCATCTAACTATTTCAGTGTGTGATGATAAAAATAAATACTACAATTATTATTATTATTATTATTATTATTATTATTATTATTATTATTATTATTATTATTATCATTATTATTATTATTATTATTATTATTATTATTATTATTATTATTATTATTATTATTATTATTATTATTATTATTATTATTATTATTATTATTATTATTGTTATCATTATTATTATTATTATTATTATTATTATTATTATTATTATTATTACTATTATTATTACTATTATCATTATTATCATTATTACTATCATCCCCATTATTAGCTATCATCATCATCATTGTGACCGCTTATGTTCCGTTGTCGAGTTAATAAGAAGTTGGTAAGTCATAAAACTTTAATGATCAAACTTTCTTCCCTCCACCTCCACTCCTGTCTCCCCTCCACTCCTGTCTCCCCTCCACTCCTCTCTTCTCTCCACTTTCCTCTTCACCTCCACTCATCCCTTCCTCTCTTCCCTCCACTCTTCTCTTCGCCTTTCATCATCACCACCATCACCACTACCACCTCATTCCCTCCCTAAATTTCTCCTCCGAATCTTGTCCTTCCTCCTCCTCCTCCTCCTCCTTCACCTCCTCCTCCTCCTCTTCCTCCTCCTTCTCCTCCTCCCCCTTCTCCTCCTCCTCCTCATCCTCTTATCTGTTTCTCATTATTTTTCTCTTTTTCCTTCTTTATAACATTGGGGAGGCGGTGGCTGAACGGATAGCGAGACGGCCCCGCGTTCAGGAGGACGCGAGTTCAATCCCCGACCGGTGCCACCAAGCTGGGATTTTTCAGCCGCCGCCGAGTGGCTTAAAACTACCCACATGCTGTCCAGAAGACCACCTATCAACCAGGACTCTAGATTCTAGGATTAAAGATGAGCTCCGGGAGGGCAGCATGAGCCAATGCAAGATGGCGCCACTATAAACACTCGCCTGCGCCAGAACGGGCTGGGCCGACCATCAGGACCCACCGGGAAGAAGCATTGGACCGACCATCAGGATCCACCGGGTAGAAGCCTACCGGCGCAATAGGCCAAGACGTAAAAAAAAAAAAAAAAATTTAAATAAATAAAATGGCAATAAAGACCCTGTTGGATTAAGGAGGAGGAGGAGGAAGAGGAGGAGGAGGAGGAAGAGGAGGAGGACACAAAAGAACACAAAGGAAGAACAAACAACAGCAGACCTGCTGGTCCTTACGAGGCTGTTTGTGACAAGTTACACTAACTATCTAATCAAAGGTGGAAGATGAAGGACAGCAAAGGCGAAGGCTCCTCCCCACCCCCCCCATCCCTCCAGCCAAAGCTGGCAGGAAAGGAAAAAGAACCATGCAGCATGGAAAAACTGCATGGAATTTATGTAGGAAAGAGGAAAGAACTACCATTACTGCTACCCCTAACCGGGCGATAAAAACGGACAAGGACACCAGTATTCGAAAGAACTTAACGTTATTACGACAATGAGTAATATCTTAGTTGCTGGTTGCATTCAAAATACTTGTCTAATCTATTCTTGAAGGCCGTAACTGTTGTACTATCAACGACATCACAGGGTAGAGAGTTCCAAACATTAACAACTCGATTGAAGAAGTGTTTAGCTTCGTGCGACGAGAATCTTTTACCATTTATCTTCAAACTGTGATTTCTTCTTTTTCTATTTGATCGATCAATTGTAAAGTAATCTTCCGCATTAATATCACTGAATCCTTTAAACATTTTAAACACTTCTATTAGATCGCCTCGCATTCTTCGTTTTGACAGGCTGAATAAATTTACTTCTTTAAGCCTTTGTTCATATGATAAATTTCTCAACCTAGGAATCATCTTTGTTACTCTTCGTTGAACCCGTTCCAACTTTTCTATGTCTTTTCTGTAGTAGGGAGACCAAAACTGTACACAGTACTCTAGACGGGGTCGAACCCACGAATTATATAGTTTTAATATTACTTTTTCCGATTTATTATTAAAGACTCGTCCGATGAAGCCAACCAATTTGTTTGCAGTTTTAACTACCTCTGAACAATGCTGACCGGGCTTTAAATCGCTTGATATAGTGATTCCAAGATCCTTTTCTTTACTTACTGCAGAAAGTTGTTGTCCATTCATTACGTACCGAACGCGATTGTTATTTTTTCCGATGTGCAACACTTTAAATTTGTCAACGTTAAATTTCATTTGCCATTGATTGGCCCAACGTGCAAGTCGATCTAGATCTGATTGTAAAGCTTCTTCGTCGAGTGTCACAGTTACTTTACTAGCAATTTTTGTGTCATCAGCAAATTTTGATACTTTGCAAGTGAGCCCATCATCGATATCATCAACATAAATTAAGAAGAGCATGGGGCCAAGCACTGATCCTTGAGGTACGCCGCTTCTGACGTCGAGCCAGTTAGATGTAACACCGTTTAGAACTACTCTCTGTTTCCGCTCAGAAAGCCAGTCCACAAGCCAATTGTGAATGAGGAGGAGGAAGAGGAGGAGGAAGAGGAAGAGGAAGAGGAAGAGGAGCGGGAAAATTAGCAGAAGGATTACAGAAATGGGAACAGCAATGAAGAAGAGAATGAGGGAAGCGGAAACAATGTGGAGGGTTGGAAAAGGTTACGAGTTGGAAGGAGTAGGAAAGGAGAGGTGGGAAGGAAGGATGGATGGATGGAAGGAAGGAAGGAAGGAAGGAAAGAGTAAAGGAACAGAGGTAGGAGGGAATAAAGGAAGTGAAGGGGGAATACCTGGAAATCTAGAAGAGCAATCAGCAGACAGCTTGTTGGCTGGTGACGAGGCTGCTTGCTTTAGCAATTTACCCTGTTTACATAGCATTTCAGTGACCTCCTGAACAGATTAAAGCACGTGCTGCATGTACGTACGGGGACACATGCACTCATGTCACGACGAAGTAACGACCCACACGATTTTGACGGGAGTTGATCGTCACTGCACTAAGAACTTTAAGAGAAAGATTGTTCCAATGGCATCGGCATCCTTTTCTAGTTCTCTGGCTAGTTTGGAGCTCCAAAAACTTGGAATGATCGGCATTATTGAACTTATTCACATACTTGAAGACTTGAATCAAATCTCCCGCAGTCGTAGATTTCCCAATGTAAAGAGATTGACTCGCTTGAGTCATTCTTCACACATTCTCTGCTCATCGATAGCATTATTTTCGTGACCCACCGCTGCACTCTCGAGAAAATCGATGAGCTTCTTGAATTTCAGGGAACAGAATTGCACTGCGTATTTCACGTGAGGTTTCACCAACGAGGTTCTTTTTTGTTTTAATTTTAGAGATAGCATTACCCTCAGTACACTCAAAGTTCTTGGCTATGGACCTGATTCTTTAATTAGCATTTTTTTTACAGGTGGTCCGGCCCGAGCCATAAGTACTTGGCTTCCTCCCGACCCCTGCCGATAAAACCCAATCAAACAGACTTCTTATCCCTGATTGATTATAAATGTTATGGTTGGAATTAAATCTTGGCAGCCATCTTCAAAATAAAATTGCCAAACAATACAAATCCTTTCATGAACACTTTATTTTATTGAGTAGTTCTTGTGATACCTTCTTACAGAAGGGAGAGGGAGGGAAGAAAAAGGAAAGAGGAAAGGAAGGAAGGAAGGAAGGAAGGAAGGAGGAGAGGAGAGAATAAAGAGAGGAGGAAAAAGGGAAAAAAGTAACCAATTAACGAGGGAATGAACGAAAGGAGAGAGAGAGAGAGAGAGAGAGAGAGAGAGCAACCAGGTCAACCCCCTTCTCTCCAAAAAAGAGGGGGAACGTAAGAGGAAAAAAAGGGGGAAGATTGAAGGGAAGGTAAAAACAAAATAAAAAAAAGACCTAAACAAACAACCTTCGTCACCTCCTCCTCCTCCTCCTCCTCCTCCTCCTCCTCCTCCTCCCCGTGCTCCGCTTCTTCCCATATTTTTTCCATTTATTTTCCCTCTCACTCCTCTTCACGGCTCTTCATTCACTTTTCTCTCTCCCCTCCTTCGTTTCATTCTCCTCCTCTTCCTCCTCCTCTCTCTTCACCCTTCCATGTTTCCTTGTTTCCACTCTTCTTCTCTCTTCCTCCATCCCACTTATCCCCCTCCCACTCCACTTCTCCGGTCTTTATTCCACCCCTCCTCCTCCTCCTCCTCCTCTCATAAAAGCCTCTCCAAGTCCTGATGCGCATAATTAATTCCTCTGTCATTTACGTAATTTTTCAGTCCTTTCCTTCCTGTTCCTTTTTATCTTCCTACTTTTTTCTATCATCTCGGCAAAGTCATTTGATCATTTTTTCCCTCATTTTGTATTTAACTCCTCTATTTTTATTCATTTTTACTACTACTATTTTTTTTGTTCTACTTTCTTCTTTTTCTTCTTCTTCCTCTTACTATTATTATTATTACTACTACATCTACAATTATTATTACTATTATTATTATTATTATTATTATTATTATTATTATTATTATTATTATTATTATTATTATTATTATTATTATTATTATTATTATTATTATCATTATTATTATTACTATTATTATAACTTATGTTTCTTCTTCTTCTTTCGCATCTACATATTTGTTTCGTACTATTCCTTATTCCTTGTGGTTTTGCTTTTCCTTCATCTCTTCCTCCTCCTCCTCCTCCTCCTCCTCCGACTCCTCCTCCTTCTCCTCCTCCCCCTCCTCCTCCTCCTCCTCCTCCTCCTCCTCCTCCTCCTCCTCCTCCTCCCCATCATCATCATTATCATCATCATCATAATCATCATCATCATCATCATCGTCATCATAATCATCATCATCATCATCATCATCATCCTCTTCCTCAGCTTCCTATTCCTCATCCTTTTACTTTCCCAACCCTGTCCTCTATTCTTCTTTTACTTCCTCTTCTATCCTCTTCTCATATTTTCTCCTCTCTTTTCTTTTCTCTTAAATTTCTCCTCTTTCCCCTTCCTTTCCCTCTCTTCCCTTATCTTCTCTTCTCTTCTCTTTATCTTCCCTTCATCCTGGCCCAAGCCACCCTCGTCGCCCCTTTGCGCTCATCCATTATCATGATTTACATTAGTCATTTGTTATTATAATCACGCGGACATTATTCACGGTTATGCAGACTTTTGCCACCTTTAGATATTCAAGTTGAGGCGGGGGAGCAACAATGGATAACACAAACCATATGAATAACGCAGCATACACAGTCACAAAGAACACTAATACAATAATCAACACCATTCACCATTACTACATCCACTACCACCACCACCACCACCACCAGTGGAACGCCAGCACTCGTCGAGCGAGCAACTCTTCTGGCGTCTGTGCCAACTAACGACTGCTGAGTTGCTCGCTCGGCTCCGGCTACGGGTTGCTAGATGCACCCGTGCTTCCGACCAGCTAGACAGGCCTCAAGGCCTGACGTCTAGCTCGTCTGCAGGGCTCATGTAAAGCCCATCCAGTCAACTTACTGGTATACATTCAACAACAACCACCACCACCACTACTACTACTACTACTACTACTACTACTACTACTACTACCACTTACTACTACAACTACTACAAAAACAATACTGCCAATGAAAATGATGATGATACTGATGATGAGAACGATAGCAGCGATAATAATGATAGTGAGGACGACAACATATAACAAAAAAATAATAATGATAATAATAATAATAATAATAATAATAATAATAATAATAATAATAATAATAATAATAATAATAATAATAATAATAATAATAATAATAATAATAATAATAATAATAATAATAATAATAATAATAATA
>NC_066545.1:1215176-1217676 GCF_024679095.1 Eriocheir sinensis
GTCTCTGGAATGGAAGCATACATTCCACGTCCTTTCTCTACTCCTCATGCAAAAAAGCCTTGGTTTAATCATGCTTGTTCTCGTGCTATTAAAGATAGAGAGGCAGCTCACAAAAGGTTCCAGATTCGAACTCCCGCTAACTATGACCTTTACATTTCAGCCCGGAATCGTGCCAAATCTATTCTCCGACTTACCAAAACATCTTTTATCAAGAGAAAATGTCAACACCTTGCTTCTTCTAATTCTTCCCGTGACTTCTGGCATCTAGCCAAAAATATATCCTCCAATTTCACTTCTTCCTCTTTCCCTCCTCTCCTTAACCCTGACGGCAGCACTGCCGTCTCATCTGTCTCTAAGGCTGAACTCTTCGCTCAAACTTTCTGTAAAAACTCCACCCTGTACGATTCTGGGCATATTCCTCCTACTCATCCCCCCTCTGACACCTTTATGCCTTGTATTAAGATTCTTCCAAATGATGTTTTCTATGCCCTCTCTGGCCTCAACTCTCAGAAGGCTTATGGACCAGATGGAGTGCCTCCTATTGTCCTTAAAAACTGTGCTTCCGTGCTGACACCCTGCCTGGTCAAACTCTTTCGTCTCTGCTTATCAACATCTACCTTTCCTTCCTGCTGGAAGTATGCCTTTGTACAGCCTGTGCCTAAGATGGGTGACCGTTCCAATCCCTCAAACTACCGCCCAATAGCTTTGCTTTCCTGTCTATCTAAAGCTTTTGAATCAATCCTTAACCGGAAGATTCAAAAGCATCTTTCCACTTCTAATCTTCTATCTGATCGCCAGTACGGGTTCCGCAAGGGGCGTTCTACTGGCGATCTTCTTGCTCTCATAACTGACTCTTGGTCATCCTCTCTTAGCCGTTTCGGTGAAACTTTCTCTGTTGCGCTAGACATATCGAAAGCCTTCGATAGAGTCTGGCACAAGTCTTTGCTTTCTAAACTGCCCCCTTTCGGATTATATCCCTCTCTCTGTTCCTTTATCTCCAGCTTCCTTTCCGGTCGTTCTATCTCTGCTGTGGTAGACGGTCACTGTTCTTCCCCTAAACCTATCAACAGTGGTTTTCCACAGGGCTCTGTCCTATCACCCACTCTCTTCCTGTTATTCATCAATGATCTTCTTTCCATAACAAACCGTCCTGTCCACTCATACGCCGACGACTCCACTCTGCATTATTCAACTTCTTTCAATAGAAGACCATCACAACAGGAAGTACACGACTCCAGACTGGAGGCTGCAGAACGCTTAACCTCAGACCTTACTATCATTTCCGATTGGGGCAGAAGGAACCTTGTGTCCTTCAATGCCTCAAAAACTCAATTTCTCCACCTATCAACTCGACACAATCTTCCAAACACCTATCCCCTATTCTTCGACAACACTCAGCTATCACCATCTTCAACACTATACATCCTCGGTCTATCCTTAACTCAAAATCTCAACTGGAAACTTCACATCTCCTCTCTCGCTAAATCAGCTTCCTCGAGGTTGGGCGTTCTGTATCGTCTCCACCAGTTCTTCTCCCCCGCACAGTTGCTATCCATATACAGGGGCCTTGTCCGCCCTCGTATGGAGTATGCATCTCACGTGTGGGGGGGCTCCACTCACACAGCTCTTCTGGACAGAGTGGAGTCTAAGGCTCTTCGTCTCATCAGCTCTCCTCCTCCTACTGATAGTCTTCTACCTCTTAAATTCCGTCGCGATGTTGCCTCTCTTTCTCTCTTCTATCGATATGTCCACGCTGACTGCTCTTCTGAACTTGCTAACTACATGCCTCCCCCCCTCCCGCGGCCCCGCTGCACACGACTTTCTACTCATGCTCATCCCTATACTGTGCAAACCCCTTATGCAAGAGTTAACCAGCATCTTCACTCTTTCATCCCTCACGCTGGTAAACTCTTGAACAATCTTCCTTCATCTGTATTTCCTCCTGCCTACGACTTGAACTCTTTCAAGAGAAGGGTATCAGGACACCTCTCCTCCCGAAATTGACCTCTCTTTCGGCCACCTCTTATGATTCTTTTTTAGGAGCAGCGAGTAGCGGGCTTTTTTTATTATCGTTTCCTTTTTTGTGTGTCCTTGAGCTGCCTCTTTTGTTGCAAAAAAAAAAAATCGCGAAAATATGCTGTGCGTTACGTCATCACTCCATTATTGCGTCATCCCTTGTGATGACGTCATGGCTAAGCTCAGGTTATCACGCTGTCTCCTCAGGTCACGTCCGTCTTGACATATGAACAGGAGAGAGAGAGAGAGAGAGAGAGAGAGAGAGAGAGAGAGAGAGAGAGAGAGAGAGAGAGAGAGAGAGAGACACTACCAAATAGACAAGCAGTTATTCATTCATTCATTCGTTCGTTCATTCAGGTGGGCAGACAAATGCGTCAATAAGTTGCGGCAGGCATGCTGGGATCCAAGAGAAATGATAGACGAAAGTCGTCAACAGCCAAGCACTTGTCATTCAGAACCCTGTCATCGGCCGTGCCAGTGAGGC
>NC_066545.1:1227676-1240176 GCF_024679095.1 Eriocheir sinensis
GGCCATCCTATGTCTCAGGGGCACCAGACACTCTGGCCCAAAAGCCACCATCATCTCCAATATGGACTATGAAGCCACAGTGGTGGAGAGTGACATTAGGGTGGGTCGGGAGTGACTTGAGTAGGGAAGGAAAAGGGGATCTAGACGTAATAGACGATAGGTGATTTACTGTCAGGTAGTATTAGCGATATGGTTGGATGCCACAGTCATTAGCGAACAGAGTTGGGGCTAATGACCTCCAAACTATGGAGCCCTCCATGATTATGTGTCGGGAAAATAAACATGGGTGGAGGTATCATTTATGTTGTAGTAGTAGTAGTAATAATAATAATAATAATAATAATAATAATAATAATAATAATAATAATAATAATAATAATAATAATAATAATAATAATAATAATAATAATAATAATAACAATAATAATAAGTAATAATAATAATAATAATAATAATAATAATAACAATAATAATAATAATAATAATAGTTGCTCGTTTGTTGTAGAAAAATTTAGACACTTCTGGAACTATATTCCTCAAAATACATTTGGGCCTTGGATGAGAGAGGGACGTGAATGACGGCAACTCGCCGCTGCGTCTGTGTCCAGGACAGAAGTATCCTGAAAAAAATTTCATTGTCCTGTACACAGACGCAGCGTGTTGCCGCCATTCACCTCCCTCTCTCATCCAAGGCCCAAATGCATTTTGAGGAACAAGAACATCAAACGGAATAATAAAAGAAAACAAACAACAGTAACAAGAACAAGAGCACAATAATAATAAGAATTATATTCATAATAACTATTAGTACAGCTATCATTATTATCTATTTGTTTTTAATAGCCATAGTGTTATTATCACAGGATTGCAGCATTACACCTGCCATAAAAGCATTCTCGAATAAAATCTCTCTCTCTCTCTCTCTCTCTCTCTCTCTCTCTCTCTCTCTCTCTCTCTCTCTCTCTCTCTCTCTCTCTCTCTCTCTCTCTCTCTCTCTCTCTCTCTCTCTCTCTCTTGCTCGTTCGCTTGTTCGCTCGTTCGCTCGTTCGAGCGAGCATTTCAATATCCAGAATCTGCATTCAGCTTCCTTTCACTATCGCATAATATTTAACGAACCAAAAAAGTATGAAATAATATTGTTGCGTGTTACCATTGAAATCTGACCTCTTTCTCACTTTTTTATAAGTATTACCACAACGCAACAACCACATTTAGCGGGTGTGTACGGGGCTTACTGTTTTGTGCCATGGATGGCTGTTTGCCAGGAAGAGTAATCGTGAGGTACAGCAATGTATCGATAGTTGCTTCAAGTGTCTTGTACCAAGTGAAATTTTACTGCGAGTAATTATGCTTGGTAGTAAGTTTTTGCGAGTTACAAGAGTCTCGTAAGAACCTGCAGTTTCTTCCAGAGTTTCGTTTCAGCACATTACACTTTAACTACACTTTATTATGAGAGAAGTAGTAATGATAGTAATAGTAGTAGTAGTGGCAGAAGTAAGAGTAGTAAGAGTAGTAGTAGTAGTGGTAGTAGTAGTAGTAGTAGTAGTAGTAGTGGAGGTGGTAGTGGTAGCCACCAGTCTTAGTCCCTCTACGTTCCAACACAGCTCTATTCTTGCCAAATGCATTCCAAAGTCTTCCTACAGCATCTTCGTCGTTACAACAGTTCCTTTTGTGTTCCGCTAAGCCACGACCATAAATTTTGTCACTCTAAGTTACAACTAAATGCAATAATCACGGTGCTACCGCGGAATTACTGAGAATGCAATCAACTTCTACAATTCAAAGATGTTTTCCAACCTAACCATATTATTATTAATAGGCCCAACGTCGTATCTTTTTGTGGGTGTTTTCTTTATATCCAAAAGTAACACAGTATTATTTCTCTGCCTGTCAATTACCCGCAACTAATCTTTTTGCCCGATCATCAGATATTGCCCAAACTGAACCAACCAATACCACCGTCTCTGTTATTACCACTTCATTAATTTTCCCCGTAATTACCTCTGTTACAAAGTATACTGGCGAAACATAGTACATTATAGTCATGTGATCATCATTGCTGGGATCTCCACGTCTTTAATGTCTTGTATGCGTTTGAGCTCATCTTTTCTGCATGGAAGTATGACCAAAAGATTTTCATTGTCGGCAAAATAATTAAAGTATATTTTTTCCCTATTCATCAATCTCTTGTGGGCTCCCCGCATTATTCCTTCACCTGCTCTTCATCAATCTGCAGTGATTCCGTCCATTATTTAGGTATCAAGGTAATGATAAAATCATCCTTATGCTTTTATTTCCTTCAGTTGCTTGTGTGGTTTTAGCGCATTACTCCTTCACTCTTCATCAATCTCCTAAGTGATTTCTTTCAGTTCGTCGGCATCAAGGTATTGGCAAAACGTCGTATATTACCCGCCACAATAACTGCCATCAGCTCCTCTGCACCCCGTCCATTACTCTCCCGGTGACTCCTGCCAATTACTCTTGTGTCGGGGCCGCCCAAAACACCGCACTCCATTGTGCCTCACCTTCCGCCTCTTCACCAGTCTCCCGCGTGGCTCAAGAACAATAATTTCTGTGTGGGATTCTTTAACTGTTACTTCTGCAGAGCATAAAAGTGAGAGTCAGGAATTATAGTAGTTGTTGGAAGGATAAAATTAGTTTCTGAGGCATTGAAGGATACTACGTTTTATTCTGTCCAGTAATGAAATATTAACAAGGTCAGACGTTAAGCGTTCCGTAGTATGCTGCCTTGAGTTGTGTGGTTCCTGCTGCGTTAGTCTTCGGTTAAAATATGAGGTAATGCAAAGTAGGGTCATCAGCATGACAGAGCAGTTCGTTTAGGAATATCAGTGATCATAGAAAAAGAGTGTGAGATAAAACAGAGCTCTGTGGAACACCAAATATGTTGGTAAAAGATGCACCGGATAATATCTTATGAATTCGTCTAGACATTTTTTACGCTGAATGAACGACTTAAAGATGGACGTAGTACCGGTTTATACATACTGCTGCTCAAAAATATATTAGCGTTCATGAAAGTGCAAAGAAATATATAAATTAGCATCAACTCATCACTACACAGAGAACGAATGGTACAGTGGTAGGAAAGGTGGAATAGGGTCGCTGTTTTGAGGTTGTTTCGATGCCCTTCACATAATAAAAATAGTGAGACGTATAATATCATCATACATCAACATACATTTTTTTTCTCGGTCACCAAAGACAGTAATATATCACTATAAATATATGTTCCTAATACATCCCTAGGGAGAAGCTCTCTTTTTTATATATGAGGCAATGTATCACTGATTCAGCAATAATATCACGGCTATCACAACAATCGCAATTCTTTCACCTTAGAGCAATTTACAGCCAATCTGCACCCGCGTCACTATTTATTGTTCCGGCACGCAGCAATATATCAGCACCACAGCCATGCATCAAGCACTGCTGCGTCTTCCTTTTACAACACGTTCCTTTACCATAAAGAAATAAGCTGACATCCATTCACATATCCCTTGCACCTTTGTCAACGCTAAAATACTGCGAAAACTGTGATACTAAAACATAGCTAACACTGCACTGCGCTTAGTTCTTATTTCATAACCACAAAAGAATGCAGCACTAACCCACTACAATTATAAACAACCAATCTTTCACTTCACAGTTTTTTTTATCTATGTTCATAATAGGGTCGCTGTTTTGAGGTAATAGTTTCGAGGCCCTTCCTGACGTCGGCTCGAACCTCCTCACCCCTGGCCCTTCACTTCCATGGCTTGACGCTCTAACCCACTCTACCAATACGTCCCTTAGACCACTACTTCCCTTCATAAACACTGCTTTTACTATCACACCAAACAACATATACTAAGAATCATAAACACTACTTTTATCTTGACAATATGACGAACACAGTGTCCCCATAAACATCGCCTTCACCAATGCCTAACAAAGCATCACCAACACCACAGTATCAGCAGCATCAGCACCTCCTCCTCCCCTCCCCCCGGTGTTGTGCGTCCTGTCCGGCCCGGCCCCACCTCCGGCATCGCTAAGCACAGACTGTCACCAGCGCTAACCTGAACCCGCCATTTCCGCGTCCCTGTGCTCTGACTCATCGCTCGTTTTCTCCCTTTTTCTTTTTTTCTTTTTTTCGAAGCGACATTTATGGGGAATTTTTTGGTATCTTTTTAGTTTGTTTAGTTACTATATGTAGTTTGTTTGTTAGTTAATTTGCTTGTCATTTAATTACTTGGTTTGTTTGTCAGGTAGTTACATTTCAAATAATTAGTTAGTTATTCAAGTAGATTTAGTTAGACATTCAAGCATAAGTTTGTGGTCAGGTAGTTACTCCAGTAGTTAGTTAGTTAGTTTGTTAGTTAGTTACTTGACTTGTTAGTTAGTTAATGGGTAGTAGGTTAGTTAGTTAGTTAGTTAGTTAGTTAGTTAGTTACTTGGCTGGTTAGTTAATTAATGGGAAGTAGGTTAGTTAGTTAGTTAGTTAGTTAGTTAGTTAGTTAGTTAGTTAGTTAGTTAGTTAGTTACTTGGCAGGTTAGTTAGTTAATGGGTAGTAGGTTAGTTAGTTAGTTAGTTAGTTAGTTAGTTAGTTAGTTACTTGACTGGTTAGTTAGTTAGTTCGATAGTAGGTAAGTTAGTTAGTTAGTTAATTAGTCAGTTAGTTAGTTAGCTACTGAGACGAGTAGCTAATTTGCTGCTTCGTTAGGTAGTTCGAGATTAAGTTCGTTAATTAGTCATTCAGGTACCGTCATAGTTAAGTTTTTTGTAAGTTGGTTAATAATCTAGTTATCATTCATAAGCATTTATTCATTCCCACACTCTCTCCTTCATCCGCTGCTTTGACTTTTCTTGTCGTAAAATGGCAAGGAAATATATGAGCGTTGATTGTTTTCTAATAATCATATTCATGAAAGAAGAAAATATATGGCATGACCTTCATCATTTCTGACAATAAAAATCTCTCTCTCTCTCTCTCTCTCTCTCTCTCTCTCTCTCTCTCTCTCTCTCTCTCTCTCTCTCTCTCTCTCTCTCTCTCTCTCTCTCTCTCTCTCTCTCTCTCTCTCTCTCTCTCTCTCTCACACACACACACACACACACACACACACACACTTTATCGCTAATATATTGCTTGTATTACTAAACTATCGTGTACCATTATTGTTTTATCTATGCACCTCACTTCATGATCTTTTTCTTTACGTTGGGCCTCACATCTTTATGCTAACACATTCTTATGCTAATATACCGCTGCTGGTGTTGTTAGAATTTCTTGGTTGAGGTGAAAATGGTTGAGGCTGATGTGAATGTGTTGTTATTTTCTTGTCAGAGAGAGAGAGAGAGAAAGTTATAAGGGAAAGTAGAGGAACACACCACAAACTAGACGACAAACGAGAATAAAATCAATAAAAGAAAGGGGAAAAAAATAAATTGAGACGGAAGATAAATGGAACCAAAAAAATTAAAATAATGAAAGTGAATTGGTTACGAAAGGGTGGAGAAAGAAAGAAACGAAAGAATGTATGAGCGAAAGCATGAGACAGAATGAAGGGGAATATATCAAGGAAATAAGGAAGGAAGAAAGGAAGAAATATAAATAAATAAATATTATATAAAGAAAGAAACAAATGACTGAGAGAAATAATGGAAAAAGTAAAAGAAAAACAAAGAAAAGGAAAAAGAAAGATGGAAAGGAACGCAAGGTATTAGAAGAAATGAGAAAAAAAAATAAGCAAAGATAAGAACGCAATAACAGATAATTGACCAACGTACAAGGAGCCAAACGAGAGAGAGTTATTTCCTCTAGAACCGTTTTCTTGATCATCACAAAAGATAAGAGTCATGCTGTATAACTCAGGGAGGGAGAGAAGGAGAGAGAGAGTGGGAGGGAGTGTCGGAGTGAGGGAGAAAAAGGAGTGGAGTTTTTTAGCTTCTCCATCAAATCTTTCCACCTTTCCTCTTCATCCTTTTCTCCCTCTCTCCCTTGTCTCACTCCCCTCCTCCCTCCCTCCCTCCCTGTCTCTCTCCCCCTCATCCCTCCCTCCCTCCCTCCTCTCATCTCCCCCTCAGAGAAAGATATATTAGAGGATACGATTTATAATTTAATTAAGGTCCTTCTTCTTCTTCTTCTTCTCTTCTTCTTCTTCTTCTTCTTCTTCTTCTTCTTCTTCTTCTTCTCCTTCTTCTTCTTCTTCTTCTTCTACATTTTATTTTTTTTATTCTTTTTCTCCTTTATCTTTTTATTTCTCTCTCTCTCTCTCTCTCTCTCTCTCTCTCTCTCTCTCTCTCTCTCTCTCTCTCTCTCTCTCTCTCTCTCTCTCTCTCTCTCTCTCTCTCTCTCTCTCTCTCTCTCTCTCTCTCTCTCTTAAGTCTCACTCGAACAGTGTCTTTCTCAATTACTGTTCATTTGTAGATGTTTTCATCTCTCTCTCTCTCTCTCTCTCTCTCTCTCTCTCTCTCTCTCTCTCTCTCTCTCTCTCTCTCTCTCTCTCTCTCTCTCTCTCTCTCTCTCTCTCTCTCTCTCTCACTCTTAGACAGTGTCTTTCTCAATTACTGTTCATTTGTAGATGTTTTCATCTCTCTCTCTCTCTCTCTCTCTCTCTCTCTCTCTCTCTCTATCTGTCTCTCTCTCTCTCTCTCTCTCTCTCTCTCTCTCTCTCTCTCTCTCTCTCTCTCTCTACTAGATATGTATTGATATAAGGAGTAAGCTTGAAATAAGGAGAGATGGCTCTACCTCTCTCTCACAAACAACTTATCGACATCCACCACCACCACCACCATCACCACCATCACCACCTCCACTCCCACCACCACCACCACCACCACCTCAGCGTTCTTCCCCTTAATTTTCCCCTCAAGTCTTCTCTTCCTTCTAATTTTCCCTCATCTGCTTTTCTCTTTTTTCCTTCCTTCAAACCTACTTTCTCTTCTTCTTCCTCCTCTTCCTCCTCCTCCTCTTCCTTTGTTTCTCTTTTCCTTCCATGTCCAATTTATCATTTCCTTTTATTCTTTCTTTTCTCTTTCTTGTCTTCTCCCTTCGCCCCCTCACATTTTTTCTCCTCATCTCCCTCCACTCCTCTTTCTCTTCCCCTCTTAAATTTTCTCCCATTTACTTCTCCTCTGTCTTCCCACCCTCCCCTTTTCATCCATACCCATCTTCATTTCCTCATCCCTCACCCCTCCCCTTCCTTCCTTCCTACCCTTCCCTCTCTTCCTTCCCCTCCCTCACCCCTCCCTTTCTTTCTTCCTTTCTTATCCTTCCTTCTTCCCTCTTCCGCTTTTCCTCTCTCAGCCCCTTCCCATCCATTTCTTCCTCTCTTCTCTCCCCGTCTTCTGATCCGTCCCTCCTCCCTCCACTTCTCTCTTCTTTCTTCCGCTTTTCTCTCCTCACTCTTTTCCCCTTCCTTTCGTTTCTTCCTTCCGCCCCTTCCATCTCCATTCTGCTTTCTCCCTTACTCTTTACCTTTTTCTCCCTTCCTACTTTCCTCCTTTTCCCTTTCCCCTCTTCCGCTTACCTACTCCCTCACCGTCTATCCCTCCTTCCTTCCTTCCTCCCCTTCCCTTCCCCTCTTCCCTTCCCCCTTCTCCTCCTCCTAACCGGCCCGGTCATAATGGCTAACCTGACTGACTAGTTAGCAGGCGAGTAGCTAATTAATAGTCAAGTGCTGGCCTTACCTCGCTCACCTGTCCACCTGCCAACCCCCCACCCACCACCCACACCCAACGCCCACCTGCACACCTAAAACGCACTTGCCCACCTACCCACTATCCGCCTGCCTTCCAGTCCACCTACCAACTACCAACCTATTTACCTGCCCACCATATACCATCCACCTGCCCACCTACCACCCACCTGCTACCTATCCACCACACACCTGCCCACCTGTCCACCGCCCACCTGCACACCTTTCTACCCACCTACCACCCACCGCCCACCTGAACACCTATCACACACCTGCCCATCTACCCACTATCCACCTGCCTTCCAATCCACCTACCAACCTACCTACCCATCTACCCACCTACCCACCCACCCACCTCCCTGGCTACCCTCCTACCTCCCTCCCCAGACCCTACCCGTCAACCCACCCCTCCACTCAGCTGCCGTTCTACCCCCCTACCCCCCTACCCACCTCTACTCCCCTACCTATCTACATTTCTATCTACCTACCCACCTACTTTTTTTCTGCTATCTACGCTTTTATTGACCAGTCAATCTATCTAATTACATTCCGTCCCGTCTACCAATTCCTCAACTCTATCACGTCCTGCATCCTGTTCTATTTTCTCCTCTTGTCCATGTACTCGTTCTCCTATCTATCTTCCTTTTAAAAACTATCTACCCTTTTAATTATATATCTAATCCACCATTCGAACCATTTTGTTTCTTATTACATCATTCTCTCTATTGGTTCTTCTGTCCATCTTCAATCTCCTCTTTTCTATCCATATACTCGTTCTCCTGTTTCTCTTTCTTCTATTATCCGGCTGCTTAATGATATATCGAGTACATCCGTCGAAGCATTTTCTTCCTCATTACCTCATCTTCTCTATTTGTTGTATTAATCCATGTCATTTCCGTGTTCGTGTGGACTCTCTAGTTCACACATGTTATAATCTATGAGTGATTCATTTCGTTCTCAATCTCGTTTAAGTACTCTTCTCTCTTCTCATTTATTTTTATATCCATCTGTTAATTATTTATCTTCACCCATCAGCCCACCTCTCCCGGTCCTCCATCCCGTCTACCTGTTCTCCTACGTGCCGACCTACACCCTGCCACTGCACGATCCGCCCGCCTATTCATGCATCCACCTATTCACTCATCTGCCTTTTCCCCTGTCCATCCACCTTAATTTGGTCCACAAACAAGCTTTAAGGTAAGGCATGCGGAAAAAAGGTCTTAATTAATTACCTTGCACATTATCTCCTCCTCCTCCTCCTCCTCCTCCTCCTCCTCCTCCTCCTCCTCCTTCCTTGCCTCATAATGAATTCTCAGGGGAGGCAAAGATAAAAACAATAGTAATAAATATCTACTCGTAAATAGTTACGAAGCTGTCTTTGTGATGGTCTTCACACGCAAGCCTGGGAGTGAAAGATGCTTAATACTTAATGGAAATTTTGGGGGTTAATTGAAAACGCTCCTCCTTCACAGGAGGCCAAAGGTTGCTTTGTTATTACCTTTTAATTATTTAATATATTAAATTTTCAGAGAATGGGGACAATGTACCTTGTGGTTTTTTTTTTTTCTACATTGCTCGTGGCACCAAGGAATTAGAATCAGAAGTGGATAGTCCGAGTGTTGTGTGTTCCCTCTATGCCGCTCAGCCGGAGTGCATAAAACATATACTACCGTACCTTTACGTATGCATCACCTAGATATACTCGGAAAGTGAACACTTGAGCAGTATTCAGCAGCGTGCATATGCCCTCAGCGGAGAGTACACAGTACACACGGCAGAGAGAGGATGTCTATGCCTCGGCCACACAACCTTGTACTTCAACTTTTTCTTACGATTCTAACACAAGAATATGCATGGTGGATATAAACTACAGCTGTCTGATACTGCCACGATTGTTGCTCTAACCTCAGGTTCTACTACAACAACAACAACTACTACTACTACTACTACTACTTCTACTACTACTACTACTACTACTACTACTACTACTAATGATGCTGATGATACTACTAGTACTTTCGCTACTGAACTCGTATTTCAGTATGTCCACCTTGCGGGCATTTCATCACTCTTTGCATATTAACGTCCTTGTATATAGCTGGTTGTTAAGACAAGCCCAGTTTTAGTGTTCCTGAGAGCAGAGTACAGACCCAACACACACACCCTTCGACAACCAACTCGCTATCTCCTCCTCTCATCAGCGGACGGAGAGAAAGGAACACCATTACATAATTTTACACCATAACACTTCTCTTCGTTAAAGCAGGACCGGTCTTTTTATTTTGTTTTGTTTTTTGTAGTTTTGGTTGTAATGTTGCGACGAAAATAAGCCGCAAGACACCCAGCAGACCTCTGGCTTAATACCTGTCCATCAGCGAGGCGTATCATCATCCTCGTCACTTTTTGCCTCGCACCATTTCTATTCATTAAGGAAGGCTGTGTTTTAGCGTCCAAGTGTAGTAAGCCTAGGCCAAACACACCCGCCTACACCACTTGTCTGTCCATCAGCGAGGCGTATCATCATCTTAATCGCTTTTTGCGTCACACCGTTCCATCAGGACGGGCAGTGGTTTGGTGCAGTTTTCTCGAGACTGTGCTAGCAGTGACCCCTCCGCCATCCTCCTGAGACTGCTGGGATCGGTATTCTCAGACGCTTCCGCCTCTCACATCAACAATTTCCAAAGGCCAAAAAGGAGACCAGTCGGGTTCTAATGAGCGTTTACCTTTTCAGGTTCATGTTCCAGCAGAAGTGACGAACTACCCATGGAAATGCACACAACCCCTACGAAAGCCTTGTCAATTGTGTGTGCTATGGCCCTGAAATGTTTAGGAATGTGGCCCTGAGAGCTGTGTGCCTTCCGCTGTTTGTTTGCTTGTGGACTATACTTGTTTACATTTTCGAGGGTAAAATATGTAAAACGGTGTTTGGGAAAAAAAAGCCTATTACACAGAGTAGAATTTTGTTAGTGTAGATATTTTTTTTTTTATAGTTTGCTAATTGTATCTGGGATCAATGAACTATACGTCTGTCTGTACCTGTTACCTTGAGGGGAGGTTTGTTATTGTAATGATTTTGTTATTCTAGTTTTCGTTTTGTAACTGAGGTCAATGAACTATCTATCTACCTAGCTGCCTATCTATCCATCTATCTATATATTTGTCTATCTATCTATCTACCAATCTATCTTTCTATTTACCTATCTGTCTATATGTCTATCTATCTATCTATCTATCTATCTGTATATCAATCTATCTGTATGTGGAGAGTTACGACCAAGAGAGTAATCCATCACGAACCCTACTTAACCTCACCCCACCTCACCTTATTACATATCACCCCTATTTTAAAGAGCCCTGTTTAGCGTCCGTGCAGGTGAGGCGAGGTGAGTCCAGGCCAAACACACCCGCCAACACCGCTACCTCAATACCTGTCCATCAGTAGGGCCTCACCACCTTCCTTTACCTCAGGCTTCCCGGACCTGCCCAGTGGTTATCCTCCCCCCAACCCCCGTCCCACCAACCACCCCACTACCTGCCAACATCCTTGCCTACACCTACCCCGCCCCTTCAGTGGACAACCCTCCTCCCTTCACCTCCCTTCCCCCAATCTCATTCCCATGCCCTGCCCTACACCCTGCTCTCTTTTTCTCTCTCTTCCTACCCCATTGCTGCCCTACCCCCCCAATAGACACACATCCTTCCTCTCCTGCCCTCTCTCTCTCTCTCTCTCTCTCTCTCTCTCTCTCTCTCTCTCTCTCTCTCTCTCTCTCTCTCTCTCTCTCTCTCTCTCTCTCTCTCTCTCTCTCTCTCTCTCTCTCTCTCTCTCTCTCTCTCTCTCTCTCTCTCTCTCTCTCTCTCTCTCTCTCTCCCCTACATTCCTAAAACAGCTGGCCCCCTCCCTCCCTAAGGAGACACCAGTCCTCCCCTACCCCCTCCCCTTCCCTACTTCCCCAAAATCTCCTCCGGCTGGGTCCAATCACCTGTCTCTATACATTAAGGTAAATAGACTGCAACATCAGATACCCCGCTACCTAACGTTGAGAAGGGCTTTCCTAACCTAAGAGCGGATATAAGCCATCTGACAACGTGATTAACAAGCCATAACATGCCCCGCCACCATTAACTTTGGGTAATTACTCTACATTAATTGCAGGAGTCCGGGTGCTAAAGTCGAGAACCAACCTATTCCGCGGAGCCAAACAAGGCGTAGGAGTGTGGCTGTTCCCCGAGCTGCCGGCCCCACCTGGCGATGTATATGACCGGTGTATCAGGGCACAGGTGTAATTAGCGGACCACAACCCACTCTGTCCCCTCCCCCTCCACCCCTCCCCGCCCAGGTAGTTGCCGTAAATGAAACTTTAGCCGCACACATACTCAAACACACACACACACACACACACACACACACACACACACACACACACACACACACACACACACACACACACACACACATTGATATTCTCTCTTTAGCATCATTACCGTATGGAGTATGCATCTCATGTGTGGGGGGAGTCCACTCACACAGCTCTCCTTGACAGAGTGGAGTCAAAGGCTCTTCGTCTCATCAGCTCCCCTCCTCATACTAATAGTCTTCTACCTCTCAAATTCCGCCGCCATGTTGCCTCTCTTTCCATTTTCTATCGATATTTTCATGCTGACTGCTCTTCTGAGCTTGCTAACTACATGCCTCCTCCCCCTCCCGCGGCCCCGCTGCACACGACTTTCTACTCATGCTCATCCCTATACTGTCCAACCCCTTATGCAAGAGGCAACCAGCATCTTCACACTTTCATCCCTCA
>NC_066545.1:1242676-1255176 GCF_024679095.1 Eriocheir sinensis
ACAATAATGAGGTCCAATCACTACCACATCACCACCTGTAATGACGGCCAACTACCTAGATTAATTAAGTTCTCCCACACCAACCCACCCACCAACCACACACTCATCTATATCAACTCGTCATGCTCCACCTATTTGTCATCCACACCCCATACCAGCCCATTCACCCACTGACACAAACAAACCTACAGTTCCTCCACTTACACCCCTATACTCTCCCCTCTTATTGTTTCCTCCCTACTCCACCAGGCTCTACCCACTCCACTTCATCTCCCACTTGAATCCACTTGCCCCTCCACCTACTCCTTCATTTTTAGTCCCCTTTCCAATATGTGTGACCATTTTCTTCACCCACAAACCCTTCCCTTTAACTACCCATCTACACTCCCTTCCCTAACACACCTCCTCCTCCTTCCCTAACCACGCTGAGCACCTCCCCTTACTTCAAGACTTCCTCCATCTCTCAATTCCACTCCACACCTCTACCAACCATCTACCTTTCATCCTCTTCCTTCTCTCTCACCCAAACATTCACATCCACTCATCCAGCCACCTACTACTGTGTCTCCCCTCTCCCCATCCCTTAGCTCCCCACTCTCACATTCTCATCCCACCTTACATACTTACAACTCTTCCTCAACAGCCACATACCCAGACAACCACGCCCGCCCACCCACCCATCCACAGCCTACTCTTCACCCTCTCCGCTTCCTCCTTCCACCATATACCTACAACCACCACTACTCCTCTACACCCTACTCTTCCTATTCATCTTCCTCCTTCCACCATTCACCCACACCCACCACCACCCATCTACACCCAACTCTTCCTCCTAATCTTCCTCCTTCTACCCAGTCACCCACACCTACCACCATCTACCTGCAACTCTCTCTCTCTCCTCTCCACCCCCCGCCCCCTCCACGACCCACCAACAACCTCTCCTCCTCCACTACCACCCACCTCCTCACACCCACATCCCCCAGCCTTCCTCATCCACCGTGTGCCTCTCTAATCCGACATGACACCCAAGATAACGAGGACACTCAAGGAATCCCGCAACGAGAGATGGAGAAGGAAAGAGAGATCAGCGTCTATTGATCTAAGAAGAAGAGGAGTAACTAGTACTGCTTTTAGTGGTAATAAAGACCAAACTAGAAGAGAAAATGTGTGTAGATATACCTGAGTGGTTTATCAATGGACGAAGCGCAGCACCCATGTGGTTAGTGTGAGAACAATTGAAAGCGTCTGAGGGAGGCTGGACAGACGCTTGGACTAAGGTGACAGATGGTAAGTAATGTGTTTCCAGGAGATGCCGTGTGGGACTCACTGACTGGCCCTACTGCCTCGTGTGTCTGTGTGTTCTTAAATCCCAAATAGAGAGCGACAGGGATGAGTATTATTGCACATGATAAGAGCTTGAGACCTTTGTTCCCATTTTTTTCATAAGTAACTAGGATGAAAAATAAATTATGGAAGAGAAGCACGGAAATTTAGGTTTTAAAATAGATAGAAGCAAGAGTAGCAAGATATCTAGATTTATGAATGATATGAGACAAGCCACAGCTGATATATTGATCCTAGGTGGCACATCACTGACTTCCAAATTTAGACAACCCGAAAGAAAAAAACTGCAGCTCCTTAAGTAAACACGATGTGACTCTCCAATACGCTACAGACGATACAGAGGTTAATTTTCGCTGCTTACCACATTCCAGACGGCTACGAATGATCCCCGCATCTCACCTGAAACATGGAAAATAAACATTAGTAAAAGGTTTAATAGAAATAGTAAAATTGTTTTCCTATTCATTACAGTATAACACACAAGGAATAAGAAAAAAAATATTGAATTCCAGAGAGAATAAAAAAGGGGATATATGGCAATAGCAGTGAGATCCGAAATACATAGAAAAGCTGCGTACACGGAAACAGAGAAAAAAAAAATTGCCTCTGGGAATCCCCTGAACAAAATAAACAAAAAAAAACAACCTTCTTCGAAATCTAAATAAAAAATATTCAGATACTGGATTCCCAAACCAGGCAGCGAGAGAGAGAGAGAGAGAGAGAATTAAGCGATAAATCCCTTCCAATACCTCTCTTGTTTCCTCTAAACTTTCCATTGCCAATCATCAACTTATTCCGAACTAAAAAAGAATTAAAGTCTGTTCCGATGATTATGATAATTTCAGATGATTCTCTCTCTCTCTCTCTCTCTCTCTCTCTCTACTTATGATAATGATGACAAACGAAAGTTGTCTGATATCCGCCTCAATATTTTTTTTGTTTATTCGTTTATTCGTACACTGCAAGATGAACACGACCTCTCTCTCTCTCTCTCTCTCTCTCTCTCTCTCTCTCCCATATTAAGTATTGGTGACTGGAACGATTCTACAGATGGTGGTAATGATGGTGGTCGTGGTGGTGGTGGTGGTGACGGAGGTGGTGCTAGTAGTGGTGGTAGTGATGGTTGTGGTGGTGAAAAAAGTTGGAAAGTTTCGTTTAGTCGGCGCAACATCTGTGGTCATATGCCGGAGAGAGACAGGAGGGGGAAGGAATTATAGGAGAAGGGAACAGACCCCAGGAGATGGGACACAACCCCCGATTAATACCTGGTACCCATTCACTGCTGGGTGGACAGGGGCGTAGGGTATCGGAAAAGCCGCCCAAATTTTTCCACTCCGCCCGGAAATCGAACCCGGGCTCTCTCGATTGTGAGCCAAGTGTTGTGGTGGTGAAGTTGGTGGTGGTGGTGGTGGTGGTGACGGGGGTGGTGGTGGTAGTGGTGGAAGTGGTGGTAGTTATGATTGTGGTGGTGAAGATGGTGGTGGTGGAGGTGACGGGGGGGGGATGGTGGTAGAGGTGGTAGTGGTGGTTGTGGTGGTAAAGGTGATGGTTGTGGTGGTGGTGGTTGTGGTAGAAGTATATAGTTGTGGTGGGATCCGTGGGGGTACAGGTGACGGTAGTGGTGGGGAAGGTGGCGGTGGTAGTGATGGTAGTGGTGATGGTGGTGGTGGTGGTGGTGACAAAACTTATGGGGGTGGAAGATCTATCACAAAAAAATTGTTTATCTCTCCTACTCATAAACAGAGAACACACACACACACACACACACACACACACACACACACACACACACACACACACACACACTAATGTACCTCATAAACACACACCTTGAGAACACGACTCGAAATGAGTTCTGTGTACGCGATTTTCATACGTATACATGTGTGTGTGTGTGTGTGTGTGTGTGTGTGTGTGTGTGTGTGTGTGTGTGTGTGTGTGTGTGTGTGTGTGTGTGTGATCTCTCTCTCTCTCTCTCTCTCTCTCTCTCTCTCTCTCTCTCTCTCTCTCTCTCTCTCTCTCTCTCTCTCTCTCTCTCTCTCTCTCTCTCTCTCTCTCTCTCTCTCTCTCTCTCTCTCCTCTCTCTCTCTCTCTCTCTCTCACACACACACACACACACACACACACACACACACACACACACACCAGTTCTGGTGATGAAGGGTTTCCAAACACCTACAGCACACACCTGTCACACGAGAGAGAGAGAGAGAGAGAGAGAGAGAGAGAGAGAGAGAGAGAGAGAGAGAGAGAGAGAGAGAGAGAGAGAGAGAGAGAGAGAGAGAGAGAGAGAGAGAGAGAGAGAGAGAGAGAGAGAGAGAGAGAGGGGAAGGGAAAGAACGGAGGAAAGACTGGGTATGAATAAATAAAAGAGGAATAAGACTTCTTGATATGACTTGCGGTCACAGATACGACACAGAAAGAGGAGGAGGAGGAGGAGGAGGAGGAGGGAAGGATGGAGTGAGGGAGGAAAGGAGAGAGGGAGAATATTAAAACGTCCATTTCTCTATCTTTGTCTCCCTGTCCCTCCCTCTCCCACCCTGTCCGTCTCTTCCCTCAATATTAAAGTACTTATCCTCCATCTTATTGCTTTCTCTCTCTCTCTCTCTCTCTCTCTCTCTCTCTCTCCCCTTCTGTCTGCGGTTGTGGCGGGATGGTCGCTCGATATGTGTGTGTTTGTGTGTGTGTGTGTGTGTGTGTGTGTGTGTGTGTGTGTGTGTGTGCAGGTAATGGGTGGGTCGTGTCGGCACACTCAGGTAAGTAAGTGGGCCGGGCAAAGAAAATCAAAATATTTACACCTGATGAGGATATAAATAATAAATCGGAGGAAAAAAATAATAAATGGGAGAAAAAGTAAACATAACTGATAGCGTATTTAAGGGTTATATTTCCTTCATTAGTCTACGTTCATGCCTTCCCGCCCTGCCTCCTCCCTTACCTCCATCTTTCCCTCCCTCCCTCACTCATTCCCTCACTCCTATTTCGGCTAAGCATGTTCTCCTCTTAATACTTCCTCTCTCATTTTTTTCTCCGTGTTTCTCTCTTTAGCTCCTCCTTCGCTCCATTTATTCCATTCCCACTTCTTTTCCTTCGTTCTCCCTATTTACATTCCTTACTAAGTTTTTTTTTTTATTTAATCATTTACTGTCTTTTTTTTTTATTCTCTCCTCTCCCTACGTTCCTAATTCCTTTCCGACCCCTTTTTATTTATTTATTTTCTCCATTTCCTTCCCTTTTCCTTACCTTCTCTCTTCTCCCTTTTCTTCCCGTTTCCTTATCTTCTCTCCTCTCCTTTCTTAACTCTTCCATACCTTCTCTCTTCTCCCTTTTCTTCCCGTTTCCTTATCTTCTCTCTTCTCCTTTCTTAACTCTTCCATACCTTTTCCCTTCTCATATCTTCTCTTTTCTGTTTTTTTTCTTCTCACTCCCTCGTGTTACCTAATATTTTCTCTTCTCTTTTCCTTCCATATGCCTTACCTAGCCTTCTTCCTTTCCTTCCCTTTCCATTCCCTTGTCTCTTCTCCCATTCCTCCCATTTCCCCTTACCGGCTTTCTTCTCCCCACGTTCATATATCCCTTTCCTTCCAATTCCTTACCGCCTTACATCCCTTTTCCTCCCTTCCTTCTGATCTCCTTAATATCTTTTCTTTTCAATTCTTTCATCTCTCTGACTTTGTTCTTTTTTGTTTCTACTGTCCTTTATTCCTCCTCTTCCTTCCACCCTTCCTCCAATCCCTGCTAAGTACCTTCTCCTCTGTTAATCATCTCTCTCTCTCTCTCTCTCTCTCTCTCTCTCTCTCTCTCTCTCTCTCTCTCTCTCTCTCTCTCTCTCTCTCTCTCTCTCTCTCTCTCTCTCTCTGTTTCACCCTTTTTTCCCTTCTTTCCCTCCTCCAACCTATATATTCTCCCTCCCTCCCTCCCTCCTTTCCCCCCCTCCTTACCTCCCTCCCTCCTTCCCTCCCTATGCCTCTTACTTAATGTCTAGTTCAATCTTCCTTCCCTCATTCCCTCCTTCCTTCCTCCATCCGTTTCCGTCCCTCCCTTCCCTCCCTTCCTCCCTCCCTCCCTCCTTCGTCCCATCTCTCTTTACACGGAATAATACGAATAAAGACGATTTTCCTCTCTCTCTCTCTCTCTCTCTCTCTCTCTCTCTCTCTCTCTCTCTCTCTCTCTCTCTCTCTCTCTCTCTCTCTCTCTCTCTCTCTCTCTCTCTCTCTCTCTCTCTCCTACGCATACAACATCTGTATTCCACCTTGAGAACAGTAATTTAGTTTAATCTTCCTTGCTTGATTTGGTGGTGATGGTGGTGGTGGTTGTGATGGTGGTAGTGGTTGTAAAGGAAACTGTTCGTGGGTATGTTGGTAGAGGTGTTGGTGGTGATGATGGCGTTTGTGGTGGTGATGGTGGTATTGGTAGCGATGGTGGTGGTGTTGGTATATGAGCAGAATATGATAAAAGAAAACAAGAGAGAAAAATATATGTGAAGTTAAAACAGGAGACAAGGAAAGATAAGAAGAAGAAAAAGGAAGTAAAAGGAAAAGAAAAACAAAAATAAAGGAAAGGAAAATGTTGAAGAGGAAAGTATAAGAAAAGAAAAAAAGAAAACTAAAAAGAAAAAGTCGATAAGAAAGAAGGAAAATAAAAGGAGAAAATACGAAGAAGGAAGATGAAGAAGAGTGAGGAGGAAGAATGTGCGAATGAAAAAAGAGAGAGAGAGAGAGAGAGAGAGAGAGAGAGAGAGAGAGAGAGAGAGAGAGAGAGAGAGAGAGAGAGAGAGAGAGAGAGAGAGAGAGATTAGTAAGGAAAGTTATAGTCTAAGGCAGAAATGAGGAAGAGAAGAAGAGGCAGATAATGGAGGGAAGAAAGAAGGAAGGAAAAGAGATAAAGAGAAAGGAAAGGAGGAGGAGAGGAAAAGAGGAACAGGAAGATAAGCGGAGATAAAGGAGGAGAAAGGGTTGAAGGAGGAAGTGGAGAGAGGAAGGTGATAGAGGGGGAGAGAGAGGAAGGAGGAAGAGGAGGAGGAGAGAGGAAGGAGGAGGAGGGGGGAGGAAATGGCCCATAGGCTTGGAGAGGAACTGGAGTAATGGAGGAAAGGGCTCATCTCCCTCTCCCTCCCTCCCTTCATCTCTCTGGCGCTCTCTCTCTCTCTCTCTCTCTCTCTCTGAATATCTAAATAGTGCAACATTTCCTCTAACGTTTTTTATCTCCTTTCCTCCGCCTTCTCTCCAAACCACATCTCTTTCTTCCTCCTACTCAGCCACCTCCTCCTCCTCCTCCTCCTCCTCCTCCTCCTCTGGTTTGTTCGTTCTCAGTTTTATTCTGGCTTCGAATTATTTCCCTTCTCCTCCTCCCTTTTAGCTCATCACCTCCTCCACCTCTTCCTCCTCCTCCTCCTCCTCCTCCTCCGCTTACATTTTGTTTTATCTCACTAATTTTCATCAACTTTTCTTCGTCCCTCTCCACCTATTTTTCCTTTCAAGTTCCTCCTCCTCCTCCTCCTCTTCCTCCCCCTCCTCCTCTTCCTCCCTCACCTCCTCCTCCTCTTCCTCTTCCTCCTCCTCCTTCTCCTCCACCTCCTCCTCCTCCTCCTCCTCCTCCTATCTATCCTTCTCGCATTCCTTCTCTTACTCCGCCTCCTCCTCCATCATAATCATCTCTTCTTTCCTCAGCGTTCCTCCTCCTCTTCTTCTTCCTCCTCCTCCTCCTCCTCCTCCTCTACCTCCTCCCCGTTCTCGCACTACTGATGTGTGTACGTAATATTTCATGTGCGAAATGGCTCGTGTGCGTATACCTCGTGTGTACGGAATAAACAAGATGGAGAGAGAGAGAGAGAGAGAGAGAGAGAGAGAGAGAGAGAGAGAGAGAGAGAGAGAGAGAGAGAGAGAGAGAGAGAGAGAGAGAGAGAGAGAGAGAGAGACAGACAGACAGACAGACAGACAGACAGACAGACAGACAGACAGACAGACAGGCAGACAATGAATGAATGAATGAATAAATGACTGCCTCTCACACTCGCTAACAGAGAAGTAATCAACAAAGGCAAATGACACAGGCACACAGACAGACAAACATACATACAAACAAACACAGACACAGAAAGATACATAATTGATGAAAAGGAAGTTAGACACACCAAGAAGCGGGCAGACATACAGGCAGACAGACAGAGAGACATACAGACGAACACACAAACAGGTAGCCAGACGCATACAAATAGACGGACACAATTTAATTTACATGACAAGGAAAAAAATTAACGTTGTGTATTTCTTTTTTTCTCATCCACTCTTTCTCTTTTTCTTCCCTCTCCCTATCCCTCCCTCCCTTGCTCCCCCCTTACTTAACCTTGTCCCTAGTCACAGTAACTCTCTCTCTCTCTCTCTCTCTCTCTCTCTCTCTCTCTCTCTCTCTCTCTCTCATACATCACATGTATCATAAATACATCAATAACAACAGGTATCTTTCCTAATGCTTGGAAACACGCAATTGTCACACCAATATTTAGAAAAGGAGATCCAGAAGAAGTAGGTAACTACAGGCCAATTTCCTTGCTCCCAGTTGTATCTAAATTTTAAAATATTAGAAAAAATAGTTGCTACTCAATTGGTCCAATTTATGGAACAGAATTTCCTCTTTAGCAGCACTCAACATGGCTTCAGACCAAACTTATCTTCTGAGACTGTACTCCTTCAAGTTTGTAAAAAGATGTATGACACCATGGACAAAAGAGAAATATGTCTTTTAATGGCGGACACACACTATACGATGCGGCCTGTCCGGCTGCCGAAAGTGGGCAGGAGCATCGTCGGCCGGATGAAGCATACACACTATGAGGCGGCCTCACGGAATACCGGGCGGCGGCCGTCACTGAGCCCCATCGCCGCAGCGACGACAACAACACAGTTTGTGTTTTATGTTCCACAAACATGGTTGGCCCTTGTACAGATCAATAAAACAGATCCAAAGGCATTATTTATCCAGACGTCAGACATCGTGGAGCATAGATGATGTGTACACCACGGCTGTCAGCGTCGCTCTGGGAATTGCTCAAGTCCGTTAGAAAAAAATAAAAACTATTTTAATAGGAATGGTCTCTTGCTGAACTCCATAAAGACTCAATGTATTTTTCTAGGCACAAGAGCTCTGATATCACGAATACCGGATAAAACCACAATTAAAGAAGGGGTGCCTTAGTTAAACCTTGTCAAAATATTAAAAACATGGGGCTACATTTTGACAGAAACATGCTGTTTGATACGCACGTGACAGAAATTAGTAAAAAAGTATCTAGCATGCTTATGAACATAAATCGTTTTCAAGACTTGCTCAGCAGAGAAGTCAGGTTAAATAGTGGTTCAGACACTAGCTTTAAGTAACCTAAACTAAGGGATAACTGTTTGGGGCACCACAAATATCACACAATTGCGAAGGATTCAAAAGATACAGAATTTTGCTGCAAAAGTGGTTATTGGAGGAGCCAAGTTTGACCATGTAACCCCACTCTTAAATGAATTACAATGGCCAAATATTCAACAGAAGTGCATTTTTGAACAGTGCATCATAGTATTCAAAGCACTGAAGAAGCATTTTCCTGAATGACTATTCTCTTTTCCACAAGTAAGACAAATAATTGACACAAACACTAGAAAACAAAACCTACTCTATTATTTTTTTACAACAAAGGAGACAGCTCAAGGGCTCACAAAAAAAGGAAACAATAATAAAAAAAAAGCCCACTACTCGCTGTTCCCAAAAAAAGAATCAAAAGAGGTGGCCGAAAGAAACGTCAATTTCGGGAGAAGAGGTGTCCTGATACCCTCCTCTTGAAAGAGTTCAAGTCGTAGGCTGGAGGAAATACAGATGAAGGAAGATTGTTCCAGAGTTTACCAGCGTGAGGGATGAAAGAGTGAAGATGCTAGTTAACTCTTGCATAAGGGGTTTGGACAGTATAGGGATGAGCATGAGTAGAAAGTCGTGTGCAGCGGGACCGCGGGAGGGGGGGAGGCATGCAGTTAGCAAGTTCAGAAGAGCAGTCAGTGTGGAGATATCGATAGAAGATAGAAAGAGAGGCAATATCGCGACGGAATTTAAGAGGTAGAAGACTATCAGTAGGAGGAGAGCTGATGAGACGAAGAGCCTTAGACTCCACTCTGTCCAGAAGAGCTGTGTGAGTGGAGCCCCCCCCACACGTGAGATGCATACTCCATACGAGGGCGGACAAGGCCCCTGTATATAAATAGCAAATGCGCGGGGGAGAAGAACTGGCGAACACGATACAGAACGCCCAACCTCGAGGAAGCTGATTTAGCGAGAGAGGAGATGTGAAGTTTCCAGTTGAGATTTTGAGGACCGAGGATGTTTAGTGTTGAAGATGGTGACAGCTGAGTGTTGTCGAAGAATAGGGGATAGGTGTTTGGAAGATTGTGTCGAGTTGATAGGTGGAGAAATTGAGTTTTTGAGGCATTGAAGGACACAAGGTTCCTTCTGCCCCAATCGGAAATGATAGCAAGATCTGAGGTTAAGCGTTCTGCAGCCTCCAGTCTGGAGTCGTGTACTTCCTGTTGGGATGGCCTTCTATTGAAAGAAGTTGAATAATGCAGAGTGGAGTCGTCGGCGTATGAGTGGAAAGGACAGTTTGTTATGGAAAGAAGATCATTGATGAATAACAGGAAGAGAGTGGGTGATAGGACAGAACCCTGTGGAACATCACTATTGATAGGTTTAGGGGAAGAACAGTGACCGTCTACCACCGCAGAGATAGAACGGCCAGAAAGGAAACTGGAGATAAAGGAACAGAGAGAGGGATAGAATCCGAAAGAGGGCAGTTTAGAAAGCAAAGACTGGTGCCAGACTCTATCGAAGGCTTTCGATATGTCTAGCGCAACAGAGAAAGTTTCACCGAAACGGCTGAGAGAGGATGACCATGAGTCAGTTAAGAGAGCAAGAAGATCGCCAGTAGAACGCCCCTTGCGGAACCCATACTGGTGATTAGATAGAAGGTTTTTGTACCAAAAACATACACTGACATTGGCTCCCGATCTATTACAGTCAGAGGGCCAAAAATATGGAATAATCTCCCCACAAATGTAAAGAAATGTTATAGTTTGAATGCCTTTAAGGTCTACCTGAAGCAACACCTCTTGCAGGATAGCACAGGTAACTAATTACACTGATTTTTTCACCTCTAATACCAGTGTTTCAAGGTTTATTCTAATATTTATATAAGATGATAAAATATTTATTTTATTAGTATATTTAATGACGATATGATGTCCTAGATATTAACTCCAAACTTTCTTATCAAATCTTATCTTATAATGGTTTACATGATGTCCTAGATATTAGTCCACACTTTTTTTTTATCAGCAATTATATTTCAGTTATATTTTAAAGATTTTATTCTGTAAGTTTCATCGTACTCTATATACTATGATCAATAGTTTTAAGCCTGTAAAGAATAACCATTGTATAAAATAGAAATAAAGTTTCTGATTCTGATTCTGATTCTCTCTCTCTCTCTCTCTCTCTCTCTCTCTCTCTCTCCTTAATAATTACAGGTTCGACAAACAGGTAAGTGCATGTGTCAACAGGTGTCTCTCCCTTCCTTCCCTCACTCCCTCCCCTTCTTCCCTCCCTTCCTCCACTCTTTTATCAGCTTCTCTTCTCTTCTCCCTCTCTCTTCCCCTCCTCTTCCTGTCCCATCTTCATTTTATCTCACCCATACTTCCTCTCCCCTTCCCTCCCTCCCTCTTTCATCTCTCTACTCACATCTCCCCTCTACATCCCTCTCTTCACCCATAAACCTATTCCTACTTTCCTCCATATTCTCCTTCCCTCTCTACATCCTCCCTTCCTGGATACCGTGTCTCTCCCCTTCGTCCCTCCCTTCCTTTCTCTTTTCTTCTTGTTTCTCTCTCCTCCACTCCTCTTCATCTCTATTTTCATTTTATCTCTCCCCTACTTCCTCTCCTCTTCTCTCTCCACCCTTCCTCTCCCCTTTTCCTCCATTTTCTCCCTCCCTCTCTACATCCTTCATTCTCCTTCCTTTCTTTCCATCGCTCTCCCCCCTTTCTCCCTACACTCTCTTCTCTCCTGTATTTCATCTTTTCTCCCTCCCTGTCTTCTTATTTTTCTTCCCTCCCTTTCTCCCTACTTCAGTTCTTCCCTTTTTCTCCTTGTTTTCTTACGTCTCTCTCTCTCTCTCTCTCTCTCTCTCTCTCTCTCTCTCTCTCTCTCTCTCTCTCTCTCCACCCCTTCCTCTTCCTGTGCTTCCCTTTATGTACTTGTCTTCCTCCCTCCCTTCCCTCTCTTCCTTCTCCCTTTCTTTTCCATTTCTATCTTTCTTCCTCCTCCCTCACACTATTTTTTCTCATCCTACTCTTCCCTCCTTCCTTCCTTCCTTCTCTTCCCTTTTTCCTTTCTTTATTTCTTCTTCCTTAACGTTTCTCCTTTTCTTCCTCCCTTGCTCCCTTTCTTCCTGCTTCCTTCCACCTGCTTTAAGGAAGGAAGGAGGAAGGGAGAAAGAAAGGGAGGAAGAGAGGGAGGAAGATAGAGAAGAGACAGGAGGGGGGGAGAAGGAGGGAGGAAGGTGATTGACAGGTAACGAAGGAATGGAGGAAGGAAGGGATGGTTAAGGGACGAGGAGGAAGAGGGAGAAGGAAGGGAGGGATGGGAGAGGGGAGAAGGAAAGAAGGAAAGGAAGGGAAGGTTGAGGTAAGAGGAAAGGGGGGGAATGAAGGGAGGAAAGGAGAGGAGATAAGGTAAAAAAGAAAAGGGAAGAGAAGCAAGGAAGGAAAGGAGAGGAGGAAGGAGGAAAAGGAAAGGATGGTTGATGGGGAAGGGAGAAAAGGGAAAGGTGGTTGAGAGGAGAGAGAGGAGGAAGAGGAGAGAAGGAAGGGAGGGAGGGAAAGGGAGGGAAGGAAAGGGAGGAATGATTAAGGGAAAAGAGGGGGATGTACAGGGGGAGAAGGGAGAAAAGTTAGGAATAGTTGAGGTAAGAGAGAAAGAAGGAAGGGGAGAGAAGGGAGAAGAGAAGAAGAGAAAAAAATGTTGGGAAAACGTAGGCCTATTAAGTTTTTTTTCAATGTTTGTTTCTTTTCACGTTTTTTGGCGAATTTTTTGTTATTTATGATTTTTTTCTGAGATGGTGAAGGTGG
>NC_066545.1:1257676-1262676 GCF_024679095.1 Eriocheir sinensis
TATCAATTTTCGTGTATATTCCGATTTCCACATAGTTTTGTTTTCTCCTCTCTCTCTCTCTCTCTCTCTCTCTCTCTCTCTCTCTTCGTGTATATACTTCACTTATAATCTGCTGCATTCCTCCTCCTCCTCCTCCTCCTCCTGCTCCTCCTCCTACTCCTACTCCTACTCCTCCTCCTCCTCCTCCTACTCCTCCTCCTCCTCCCTATCTCTTATCTCCTCTATCGCCCCTCCCATCTCTTCTACACCTCCGCGTTTGTTTCAGCTCCTCGCCGCGTCTCTCCCATCATCTATTTTATTAGCCACACTTGATTAGTCTCCTCTTCTTCTTCTTCTTCTTCTTCTTCTTCCTCCTCCTCCTCCTCCTCCGCCTCCTCCTCCACTTATTATTATCATTATTTTCTTCCTCTTTATTTCTTTCCCTTTTTTTTTTCATCTTATTTCTCTTCTTGTTATTGTTCTTCTTCTTCCTCTTCTTCTTTTTTTATTTTTTTTCTTCCCTTTCTTCTTCTGTTCCTCCTCCTCCTCCTCCTCCTCCTCCTCCTCCTCCTCCTCGCTTTGAACACTCTATCGTTGCGACCAGAGCGAAGTGAACGAATCTCCCGGTCACTGAAATACCTGAACAAACGCAAAAAGACACCAAAGATCGCGAATTTGTTACAAGCCAATAGATTTTCGACTGCCTGATCTGCCTCATCCAGAAAGACCTCAATCACATTATCGAATGGTCGGAAAAATGGCAAATGTCCTTTAATGTTGACAAATGCAAAGTCATGCACACCGAGTCCCGAAATAGTAACCACACACACATCATGAATGGAAAACCTCTGCAGGCGATGCAGATGGAAAAGGATCTTGGAGTCACTATCAGCAGTGACCTGAAACACGCGAATCACTGCAAAAAAGCATATAACAAAGCCAACACTATGCTCGGGTTCATAGCGAGGAACTTCGAGTGCAAAACGCCAGAAGTGATGCTATCCTTGTATAATTCCATGGGAAGACCGCACCTCGAGTATGCAGAACAGTTCTAGTCTCCTAATTACAGAAAGGACATTGATTTGCTGGAAAGGATTCAACGACGCGCCACGAAGATGATTCCAACCTTAAGGGCTCAACCGTACGAGGAACGACTCAAGCGACTTACATTGGAGAAAAGACGCCAACGAGAGGATATGATTCAAGTCTTTGAGTAACTGAAAAAGTTCAATAACGTCGATTACTTCAAATTCTTCGAACTGCAACCCAACTCAAGAACTAGAAATAACGGTTCACCCATTCAGTCGAGTCGATGTAACAAAGGCATTGGAAGGAGTTTCTATTCAAGCCGAGTCATCCGCCACTGAAACAATCTTCCCTCAGAAGTAGTAAATGCGAATACCATCAACTCCTTCAAATATCGAACCGACCGTCATTTCGTTGCGTCGGGAGTAAACTGAATATCGAAGTGCTTTCATCTGCTCCCCAGGCCCCAAGCGACTGTCGAGCAGATTAAATCACCGAAGCGGGCAAACTCGTAATGAGCCAATAAGCGTTCTGTTGCCTACATTTCCATGCTTCCATGTTTCCATGTTTCCTCCTCCTCCTCCTTCGCCTCCTTCCCCTTGTCCCCCTACTCCTCCCTTTCCTCCAGAAGTAGTATGTGTGAGAACGATCAATTTAAAATCGCTTTCAGCACTCTATCGTTGCGACCAGAGCGATGTGAACGAATCTCCAGGTCACTGAAATGCCTGAACAAACACAAAAACACCAAAGATCGCGAATTTGTTACAAGTCAATAAATTTTCTGCTGCCTTATCTTCTACGCTTCCATGCTTCCTCGTTATCCTTGCCTTCCTTCCTTAACTAACACACCGCGCTATGTCCTGTCTCTCCCTACCCTTCCCTCTCCTCCTCTCCCCTTCCCCTCCTTCTCTTGTCAGAAAACTCGTCTACCTTATAGATATGATTGATGCCTTACCCTTCTAACTTCCATCTCTCTCTCTCTCTCTCTCTCATAATACAGGTAGCTCAGGTTGATGTTAATAATTACACATCACGCTTGTTAGAGAGAGAGAGAGAGAGAGAGAGAGAGAGAGAGAGAGAGAGAGAGAGAGAGAGAGAGAGAGAGAGAGAGAGAGAGAGAGAGAGAGAGAGAGAGAGAGAGAGAGAGAGAGAGAGAGAGAGAGAGAGAGAGAGAGAGAGAGAGAGAGAGAGAGAGAGAGAGAGAGAGAATTATATATGGACAGACACAGACAGGCAGACATAGACAGGTATAAACACATATGATATTAGATAAATAGAAAAATATGAAGACAGACAGAAGACAAACAGACAGATAGACAGACAAAGACACACAGACAGACAGAGAGACAGGTACATATACAGATGGATAGACAGACATAGAGCGATATATAGATAGATAAATAGAAACAGACAGACAGACAGACAGACAGAGAAGCAAACAGACAGGTACAGATACAGATGGATAGACAGACATAGAGCGATATATAGATAGATAAATAGAAACAGACAGACAGACAGACAGACAGAGAAGCAAACAGACAGGTACAGATACAGATGGATAGACAGACATAGAGCGATATATAGATAGATAAATAGAAACAGACAGACAGACAGACAGACAGACAGACAAACAGACAGATAGACAGACAGATAGACAGAGAGGCAGACAGACAGGTACAGATACAGATGGATAGAAAGACATAGAGCGATATATAGATAGATAAATATAAACAGACAGACAGACAGGCAGGGACGGAGTGCACAGCCTTAACACCTCCGCACAGTGATTACGTAAGTTTATTTCCGTCTAACAGGATTTTTATTAGCCTTTTTGTTGTTGTTTTTACAGTTCCAATCTTTTTTTATGACCTCCAGTTTTAAAGATCTCTCTCTCTCTCTCTCTCTCTCTCTCTCTCTACTTACGCCTACTTTCCCTCGTCCGAGATAAGAGAAAGATTAGTAATGGCTTCTTTATTTTCATCTCTTATCATATTTCGCTATAAAATTTGTCTATCTATTCTTATACGGCAAATATGGGAGTCTCTCTCTCTCTCTCTCTCTCTCTTTATTAGCCGGTTTACTACATTGCGCTAGAGGGATGGAAGGAGAGTAGCGTAGAGGAGGGGAGAGGGGGTGGAAGGGAAGGTGGGGAGGGGGAGTGGAGGAGGTGGAAGGGAGGGGAGGAGAGGTGGAAGGGAGGGGAGGAGAGCTGGAAAGGAGGGTGGAGAGGCAGGTTGGGAGGCAGGTTGGGGGGGTGGATAGGAGGGGAGGAGAGGTGGAAGGGAGGATATGGGAAGTAGAAGAGAGGGTGGAGAGACTGGTTGGCAGGGTAGGGAGAAGGAGGAAAGGTGGAAGGGAAGGTATGGAAGCAAGTGGGGAGGTGGAAGGGAGGGGAGAAGAGGTAGAAGGGAGGGTATGGGAGGAGGAAGGAAGGGTAGGGAGGCAGGTTAGGGAGAGGGAGGAGGGGTGGAAGGGAGGGAAGGGAAGAAGGTTGGAGGGGGAGAGGGAGGAAGAGTCTACTGTTCCATCTTCCATACGAGGAGGAAGGAAGGGTAGGGAGGCAGGTTAGGGAGAGGGAAGAGGGGTGGAAGGGAGGGAAGGGAAGAAGGTTGGAGGGGGAGAGGGAGAAAGAGTCTACTGTTCCATCTTCCATACGAGGAGGAAGGAAGGGTAGGGAGGCAGGTTAGGGAGAGGGAGGAGGGGTGGAAGGGAGGGAAGGGAAGAAGGTTGGAGGGGGAGAGGGAGGAAGATTCTACTGTTCCATCTTCCATGCCGTCACGTCCACGTTATATCATCAATGTCTTTTTAATATCCAACTCATTCCTCGCCTTAACATTCCAATTCGTACTTCCTCTTAGTGACGGCCGGATGGAGAGAGAGAGAGAGAGAGGGAGGGATGGAAGAAAGGGAGAGAAGACGGGATTGATAGATAGGTGGATAGATGGATAGTGGGGAGAAAGTAGGAAGGGGGATGCTGAAAGACGGAAGAAATGAGGGAAAAAGAGAAAGGAATGGAGAGCTGGAGAGACTTAGGAGGAAAAATGAGGGAAGAAAGGAAGTAGTGTAGAAAGGAAGGATTGAAGGATGGAAAGTGGGAAGAAAAGAAGACAGAATGGAAGGAAGGAAGAATGAGAAGAAGAAAGGATGGTAGGATGGAAGGAAGGAAGGAAGGACAGAAGGAAGAAAGGAAGGATAGAAGAAAAGAAGAAAGGAAGAAAAATGGAAGGAAAATTCTCTCTCTTTTTCAGCCATTATATATTTTCCTGATTTTCCTTTTTTTTTTTTTGCCTTTTTTTTTGCTTTGTCTCGCTTTGTGATATGAAAGCAATGAACTGATAAACATATGATAATACGAATGTATAAGTGAATAAAAAAATAGATAACAATGAATGCAAATAAGGAAGTATGTTAAGGTATATACATAAATGAATAAACATGGTAAGTAAATAAATAAATAAATACAGTGTTCGAGGGCGGGCTACTCACCTTACCTGTTTATTACTACGCCAGGTAAGGGCTGCTACTAATGCAGGTGAGAGGCCGGTCAAGCAGGGGGCAAGGAGTTCGCTCTTGCTTTTTTACATATTCATTTATTATATTTACTTATTTATTTATTTATATTTATTTACTTATTCAACTATTTATTCGTTCTTTTTTTTTATCGCTTGTACACTGTAAACCCTCCCCGCTTGACGTATGACCGCAGAAGATGGAGCAACATTCCAACACAGGTAATTCAATTTAGTCTCTGCTGCCCCATTTTTTGTCCCTTTTTTGCTGCCCCTTGACGCATGATTCCCCCACATCCGTTCCACCCACACTGACACCACCAGACGCATGCCCCCTTAGGCGAGACATAACCTTTGAGACAGGCCTCAACAAGGAAAGTTGTTATGTACCCATCAACTTAAAACAGTCTTTCTGATCACCAGTACTGATTCCTGAAAGGGGCGCTCTACAAATGGGCAAACTTAACTATAAAAGATAATAGTTCG
>NC_066545.1:1267676-1280176 GCF_024679095.1 Eriocheir sinensis
CTCTCTCTCTCTCTCTCTCTCTCTCTCAACCCTGTATGTGATAAAGGGAAATAGGAAAATAGGAAAATAGGAAATAGGAAAAGGATGAGGAAGAAAGGAAGAGGAAAGGAGAAATGGGAGGGAGGAAAAGAGATGGAAAAGGGAAAGTAAAATACAGGACAGAAAAAGGGAAAACGGGGAACGAAAAAGGAAAAAATCGAGAAGAGGGAAAGGGATAATTAAACCAAGAAAGGAGAATAGAAAGTGGGAAAGGAGAAAGAGAAAGTGAACAAGGTGGAAAGAGAAAGAAAAGAAAGGGAGTAAGAAAAAAAGAACGGGAAGAGAAGGGATAGGAAAAATATAAAGGGAAGGAAAGGAATGAAAATAAAAGAAAGGGAAAAAGAGGAAAAAAGAAAGGGAAGAAAAGGGATAGGGAAAGAGAAAGGGAAGAAAAGGAATAGAAAAGAGAAATGGAGGAAAAGGATACGAAGCAGAGAAAGGGGAAAAAGGGATAGTTTGAAAAAGAGAGGAAAGAAAATGGATAGGAGAAAGAGAAAGGAAAGAAATGGATTGGAAAAAGAGAAAGGAAAGAAAATCGATTGGAAAACGAGAAAGAAAGAAAATGGATTGGAAAACGAGAAAGAAAGAAAATGGATTGGAAAACGGGAAAGGAAAGAAAATCGATTGGAAAACGAGAAAGAAAGAAAATGGATTGGAAAACGAGAAAGAAAGAAAATGGATTGGAAAACGAGAAAGAAAGAAAATGGATTGGAAAACGAGAAAGAAAGAAAATGGATTGGAAAACGGGAAAGGAAAAAAATTGAAAGGAAAACGAGAATGGAAAGAAAACGAGAAAGGAAAGAAAATGAATAGGAAAAAGATAAAGGAAAGAAAGTTGATAGGAAAAGAGAAAGGAAAGTAAATGGATAGGGGAATGAGAAAGGTACGAAAGTGGATAGGAAAAAGAGAAAGGAAAGAAAATGGATTGGAAAACGAGAAAGGAAAGAAAATGGATTGGAAAACGAGAAAGGAATGAGAATGGATTGGAAAACAAGAAAGGAAAGAAAATGGATTGGAAAACGAGAAAGAAGGAAAATGGATTGGAAAACGAGAAAGGAATTAAAATGGATTGGAAAACGAGAAAGGAAAGAAAATGGATTGGAAAACGAGAAAGAAGGAAAATGGATTGGAAAACGAGAAAGGAAAGAAAATGAATTGGAAAACGAGAAAGGAAAGAAAATGGATTGGAAAACGAGAAAGGAAAGAAAATGAATTGGAAAACGAGAAAGGAAAGAAAATGGATTGGAAAACGAGAAAGGAAAGAAAATGGATTGGAAAACGAGAAAGAAAGAAAATGGATTGGAAAACGAGACAGGAAAGAAAATGTATTGGAAAACGAGAAAGGAAAGAAAATGGATTGGAAAACGAGAAAGGAAAGAAAATGGATTGGAAAACGAAAAAGGAAAGAAAATGGATTGGAAAACGAGAGAAAATGGATTGGAAAACGAGAAAGGAAAGAAAATGGATTGGAAAACGAGAAAGGAAAGAAAATGAATTGGAAAACGAGAAAGGAAAGAAAATGGATTGGAAAACGAGAAAGGAAGGAAAATGAATTGGAAAACGAGAAAGGAAAGAAAATGAATTGGAAAACGAGAAAGGAAAGAAAATGGATTGAAAAACGAGAAAGGAAGGAAAATGGATTGGAAAACGAGAAAGGAAAGAAAATGAATTGGAAAACGAGAAAGGAAAGAAAATGGATTGGAAAACGAGAAAGGAAGGAAAATGAATTGGAAAACGAGAAAGGAAAGAAAATGGATTGGAAAACGAGAAAGGAAAGAAAATGGATTGAAAAACGAGAAAGGAAGGAAAATGGATTGGAAAACGAGAAAGGAAAGAAAATGAATTGGAAAACGAGAAAGGAAAGAAAATGAATTGGAAAACGAGAAAGGAAAGAAAATGGATTGGAAAACGAGAGAAAATGGATTGGAAAACGGGAAAGGAAAGAAAATGGATTGGAAAATGAGTAAGGAAAGAAAATGGATTGGAAAACGAGAAAGGAAAGAAAATGAATTGGAAAATGAGAGAAAATGGATTGGAAAACGGGAAAGGAAAGAAAATGGATTGGAAAACGGGAAAGGAAAGAAAATGGATTGGAAAACGGGATAGGAAAGAAAATGGATTGGAAAACGGGAAAGGAAAGAAAATGGATTGGAAAACGAGAAAGGAAAGAAAATGAATTGGAAAACGAGAAAGGAAAGAAAATGGATTGGAAAACGAGAGAAAATGGATTGGAAAACGGGAAAGGAAAGAAAATGGAATGGAAAACGGGATAGGAAAGAAAATGGATTGGAAAACGGGAAAGGAAAGAAAATGGATTGGAAAACGGGAAAGGAAAGCGATAGGCAAAAAAGAAAGGAAAAAAAGTGATACGAAACAGTGAAAGGGAGTAAAGGGATAGAAAAAAGAGAAAGACCAGGACAGGATTACGAAAAAGAGAAAGGGAAGAAAAGGATAAAGAAAAGGGAAAGGTCAGAAAAAGACCAGTAAATAAGAAAGGGGAGTAAAGGGATAGGAAAAAGAGAAAGACCAGGACAGGCTTACGAAAAAGAGAAAGGGAAGAAAAGGGTAAAGAAAAGGGAAAGGTCAGAAAAAGACTAGTAAATAAGAAAGAGAAGTAAAGGGATAGGAAAAAGATATGAAACAAAAGGGATAGAAAGCAGATAAAGAGGAAGTTGGGGACATGGTAAAAAAAAGGTCAGAAATAAGATAGGAAAAAGGGGAAAGGAATAGGAGAAAACGGAAAAATAGAGAAACGAGAAAGAGCAAAGTGAAAAAGTGACACAGAAATAAGAAAAGAAATAAAGTTAAAGTGTTACACGACGCGGGAGGGACTATAATATTATAGTGTGTGTGTGTGTGTGTGTGTGTGTGTGTGTGTGTGTGTGTGTGTGTGTGTGTGAGGGGGGGGGGGGGAGAGGAAGGGGGGAAGGAATGTAAAGAAAATGGGTGGGGCTTATCCACCAAGTTTAAGTGAGCGAGACGAGGGCGGTGCTTGTTGTGAAAGGCAGAGTTAGTTAGGGCGACGTTACTTAACCCGGGACGCTGACACCTCGAGGAGTGGCTGAAAGGTGGAAGGAAGGGTGGAGGGAAAGAAGGAAAGATGAAAAGTGGAAGGAAAGACGGAGAGAAGAATGGAGGAATGAGAAGTGGAGGGACGAGTACAGGGAAGAATGAAGGTCTGGTAAGTGGAAGGAAGGGTGGAAAGAAGAATGGAGGTATTACAAGTGGAAGGAAGGGAGGAGCGAAAAAGGAAAGATATGAAGTGAAGGAAGACTGAAGGAAGGATGGAGGGATGAGAAGTGGGAGGAAGGGTGGAAGGAAAGAAGGAAAGGTGAGAAGTGGAAGGAAAGATGGAGAGAAGAATGGAGGTATGAGGAGTGTAAGGAAGATTACAGAGAAGGATGAAGGTGTTAGAAGTGGAATGAAGAGTGAAGGGAAAGATGGAGAGTTGATGTGCTGAAAGATTTGAGAGAGAGAGAGAGAGAGAGAGAGAGAGAGAGAGAGAGAGAGAGAGAGAGAGACAGAGAGAGAGAGAGAGAGAGAGAGAGAGAGAGAGAGAGAGAGAGCGAGAGAGAACGAATTACATTCCCTCTCCCTTCTTCCCCTCCCTTTCCATTTCCCTCCCTCCTTTTCTGTCTCCCTTCCCTTTTCCTTCTTTCCCCTTCTGCCATCCCTTTTCTTTCATTTTCTCTTATTTCACATTTTTTTCCTTTTACTTTTCTCTCCCCGTTCTCTTTTCCCTCTCCTCCCTTTCTACCTCTGTCCTGGTTTACTTTCTGTAGCTTTGTCATTATATTGCAAATCTCTTTCATTTTTATTCTTGGTCTTGCATGCGATTGACGTCTTTGACTCCTTGCTTTTAGGCGCTGAGCAAAAACTAAATCATAAAGCAACTTGTTCTATTAGTTTAATGACGCTGCAGATTTTATGGGGGGGGGGGGGGGGATAGACTGGCTGGATTGTAGTAGTTAGCGATACCAACATTGTTTTGTAATCGCGATTACTGATTGCTTTGGCGAAAAGTAATCGATTAGTAATTTATTACCTTTACGATTACTGGATTCTGAGATTATGGGATTGTGTTTCAATGCCCTACCTTACTGTACCAACCCAGCACCCAGCACCCACTGCCATTACTGCAGCGCCTGTACAAGTTCGTGCCGCCCCGGGTGCCCCTTGGTGTTTCTGTTTCTCAATTTTCCAAGTCACGTTCTTTTTCCAAAGCACATACTCAAGTTTTCTTTTCTTTCTCTGGGAAACCTTTTCCGATAACTTAAACGTAAATAGAATTCTTCTGTAGTAACCATTTCAAGGATTCAATTAGTACTGAAAAAATATTCGACTACGATATTGTTTCAGATAATCGATTACGCCCACCACTAGTGAATTGAGGGTTGAATAGTAATAGTGGGTTGACATGGGTGGAGGGATGAAAAACTGAGTGGAGGAGAATGTGGTTGGGTAGCTGAGTGGGCAGGTTGGTAGGTGGGAGGGGGGAATGGGTGGGTGGGTGGGAAAGCGAGAGTGGGCAGGTAGGTGGGAGGGAGGGAATGGGTAGGTGGGGGATGGACTGGGTAGGTGGGTGGAGGGGAGGGAGTGAGTAGTTAGGTGGGAGGGTGGGAATGGCTAGGTGGGGGATGGTTTGGGTAGGTGGGTGGGAGTGGGTAAGTTAGTGGGAAGGTGGGTGGGAGGAAGGAAGTGCGTAGGTGGGTGGGAAAGTGGGAGTGGGTAGGTAGGTGGGAGAGAGGGCGTGGGTAGGTGGATGGAAAGGGGTAGTGGGTAGGTGGGTGGGTGGTTGTGTTTACCCCCGCTATATGGCAGTGTGAAGGTGTCAACAGAAGTAGTAAACTGTTCTGCCCTTCCCTCCTTTTTTTAGGGGGCGGGGGAGATAGAAAAAAACATTAATACATCACCTGACATTCCTAACCTTCCCTTCTCCTTCTCCTCTTTTTATCCCATTTCTCGCCTTTTCCTTGTCCCTCTTTCCACCTCTTTCACCTTTCCTGTTCCTCCTCTCCATTCTTTTCTGCCTCTATATCTACTTTTCCTCTCTATCAATTTTCCTTCCCCTTCCGTCTTTATTCCCTCATTGCCTTCCTCTCCCTTCTGTCTTAACCCTGTCTCTCACCTTTCCATCTATCTCTTCTTCCCCTCTTTCTTCCCTTTCACTTCTATTCTGTACCTATTCCACCATTCCCTTCCCTTTCCCTCCTCCCTTCCCGTCACTCTCCATCCTTTCCTCTCTACCTCCCTTCACTTTCCCTCCCTCCCTCCTTCCTTGTCCCACCTTCACTTTCCCCTCCCTCCCTCACCTCCTGCTCCTGTCTTCACTTTCCCTTCCCCTTCCTACCCTCTCCACCGTCACATTCCCTTCCCTCCCTTTTTTCTTTTTTTTATCATTCCCTTTCCATATCTTCCCTTCACTTTTTGTCTCATCCCTTTCCCGTCCGTCTCTTTCTCTTTTCCATTATTCCTCCTTACCTTCCTTCCTCCCTTACACTCTCCCTTTCCCTACCTTCATATCTCACCTGTTCCCTTTTATTTTTAGCCTTCCCTTTCCCTTTCGTCTCTTCCCTTCCCTCCACCATTCCTCCTTACCTTTCCCAACCTTCCCTTCTCTCCTGTCACCTGTCCATCCCCTCCTTCCCTCACTCTCCCTCTCTTACTTTCATATCTCTCCTCCTCCCTTCTATTCCTACACTTCCCTTTCCCTTTCGTAATTTTTTCTCTTTCCATTATTCCTTCTAACATTTCCCAACCCTCCTTCTAACCTTGTCACTTGTCCTTTCCCTCCCTTCTTCCTCCCCTACCTACCCCCCCCCCTCCACCTTACCTGTGACACATTAATTAGCCTTAACACCGCCATCACCACCTTGCTCGCACCTGCACAATTACCACGTCACACAACACCAATTAGCCGAGCAGGTAAACAGATGACCCTCTCACTCGCTCACTCACTCACTCTCACTCTCACTCACTTAATTATTTACTCACTCCTTTATCCCTTCACCCACTGACTCACTCACTTGCTCATTGTTTCATTCACTCACTCATTCACACACTTACTCACTCACTCACTCACTCACTCACTCCTTCACTCCTTCCCTCCCTCCCTCCCTCCATCACTCACTCACTCACTCATTCCCTCCCTACCTCCCCTCCTCCTTCCCTTCGTCCCTCCTTCACTCACTCACTCACTCACTCATTGCCACCCTTTCTCCCTCCTTCCCACTCTCCCTCCCTCATCCACTCACGCACTCACTCACTCACTCACTTATTCCCTCCCTCCCTCCTTCCCTCCTTCCCTTCCTCCCTCCCTCCCTCACTCACTCACTCACTCACTCACTCATTGCCACCCTTTCTCCCTCCTTCCCACTCTCCCTCCTTCATCCACTCACGCACTCACTCACTCACTCACATATTCCCTCCCTCTCTCCCTCCTTCTTTCACTCACTCATCCACTCACTCACCCGCTCACTCACTCATTCACTCACCCGCTCACTCACTCATTCACTCACCCACTCACTCACTCATTCACTCACCCACTCACTCACTCAAATCTACTCACTCAAACACTCAACTCACTCGTTTAATAAATCGCTTACTCATGTCCCAAATAACAAAGGTAAAGGAAAAAACACATGAATTTAAACATGTGACGAAAAAGAGGAGGAGGAGGAGAGGAGGAGGAGGAGGAGGAGGAGATAATTAAATTGCCTTATATAGATTGGTTGATACACACACAGACAGATGGATAGACAGACCGATCGACCGACTAATCAACCGACAAACAGACAGACAAATTTACGGACAGAAAGACAGATAGATGAATAAATAAAGCTAAACAAATATAACTAAATAAGCAGACAGAAGATCATTTGAGTAGATAGACAGTCAGATAGTTAGGTAGATAAAAAGATAGGCACAAAGATATAGGTAGACAGACAGATCAACTGACAGATAAAGACAGACAGATGGGCAGACCGACCGTCAAATAGATAGACGGAAAGATAACTATTTCTATTATAATGAATTCACTGAAGACAAGTATAATGAGCACACACACACACACACACACACACACACACACACACACACACACACAAACACACACACACACATTAAAACTATCAAAAAAATATAACCGTGTTTTTCAAACGCGCTGGTGGGGAGGGAAGGAGCTAGGAAGGGGGAGGGGAACGGGAAGGGAGGAGGAGTGGGGAGGTGGATGAGAAGAGCTGGAAGGGTAAAAGAGGAGAAGGGAAGAGAGAGAATAGGAGGGAGGGAGTGGTGGAAACTTTTGATGTGGAGGAGGAGGAGGAGGAGGAGGAGGAGGAGGAGGAGGAGGAGAAACATGGAAACATGAACGAGCAGGCAGCAGAAAGCCTGTTGGCTCATTACAAGGCTGCCTGCTTTCAGTGACTTAATCAATCCGTTAGCCATAGGAATGGCTTGCAGGGAAGGATTAAAACACTTGTTTACCTACTCTTGGATACGTTCAGTTCACTCCCAATGCAGTAAAGTGGCGATCAATGCGTTTCTTGAAGGAGTTGATGGTCTCTGCGCTAACCACTTCTGCAGGAAGGCTGTTCCAGTGGCGAACAACTCTATTCGAGAAATAACTCCTGCCGATGTCGGTATTGCATCGCTTTGCTTGAATTGTTTTTCCATTGTTTCTTGTCCTCGGGTTAGTTTGTAGCGTGAAGAGTTTGGAGTGATCAACATTGCTGAGCTTGTTCAGGTACTTAAAGACTAGTGCATGTCTCTCCGCAGTCGTCTCTTTTCCACCGTGAAGAGGTTGAATCGCTCGAGTCGCTCTTCGTAAGGATTCGTCCTCAGTGATGGTATCATCTTCGTGGCGCGGCGCTGTACTCTCTCAAGTAATTCAACGTCTTTCCTGTAACTTGGAGACCAGAATTGCACGGCGTATTCAAGGTAGGGCCTTACCAGCGAATTATACAAGGATAACATAACCCCCGGCGTCTTGTATTCGAAGTTCCTCGCTATGAACCCAAGCATTGTATTGGCTTTCTTACAGGCGGGCTTGCAGTGTTTTGTTTGTTTCAAGTCACTGCTGATGGTGACCCCGAGGTCTCTTTCCTCTTGCACTACCTGTAGTGGTTCGACACCCGTGTGGTATATGTGGTTGGAGGAGGAGGAGGCGGAGGAGGAGGAGGTTAATGAAGAGACAGTGGACATCTTTTGGAAGGGAAAAATGGGAGGAGGATGAAAAAGGAGGGAAATGAAGGAAAAGGGAGAACAGTGAGAAAGGAGAGGTTGGAGAATATGCGGGGAGAAGAAATGGAAGGAAAGTAGGGATTGGAAGATAGGGATGGAGAAGAGGAGGGAAAGAAGGGATTGACAGATAAGAGGAAAAAGAGAGGAGTAAGGAGATGCTGAGAAATAAAGGGAAGAAGAAAGAGAGAAAGGAAAATTATGGGAAGCAAAATATTTGACACAATCTTTACGAGGGCAATTTTTTTTTTTTTTTTTTGGTCATCAGACATTTTTTTTCAGTTTGTAGGTTTTTTTATCAGCATCATTCACACAGTCGTTCATTCAGCACATCCACACAGCTTGACATAAAATAAATTAAACAAATAAATCTAATAGGACCTATCCAAATCTAGCTAAGCAGGGGTGGGCGGGGACAGAGGAATCCCACATTCACACACACGGACACATACGGGGGCTGCGTGGCCCAGCAATAGACCAACATCGCATAAAAAAATGAGATAATATATATATATATATATATATATATATATATATATATATATATATATATATATATATATATATATATATATATATCAATTTTATATGTATCACCTGCTGATCATCAAGTGGACCACAACAATAAAAGTACATTTGCTTTAAGCGGGGGGGGAGGGAAGGGAAGAGGAAGGGGTGGAGGGAGAGGAGGGGGTGGAGGGAGAGGGGGTGGGGGTGAAGTGTTGCTAGTTTTAACGAGGCTTAGGGGAGGAAGGGAATGGGTGGTGGAAGGAAGAAATGGACGGGAAGGGGAGAAGGGGATCCATGCAAACAGGAATGGGAAGAGGGAGGAAAAAGGCACGGAACAGATGATGGTAGTAGTAGTAGTAGTAGTAGTAGTAGTAGAAGTAGTAGTAGTAGTAGTAGGAGGAGGAGGAGGAGGAGGAAAAAAAAGTAGTAGTGGTAGTAGTAGTAGTAGTAGTAGTAGTAGTAGTAGTAGTAGTAGTAGTAGTAGTAGGAGTAGTAGTATGACCGGATTTTGGTTTACATAATGGCCGGGAGAGGAGGAGATGAGCGTGTGGGAGGATGGGTGGGAGGAGCAGGTGGGTGAGAACTGATGCCGAGGTACACACGCAGGTAACTCCCAGGTAAATATGGAGGGATCATGGAACAGGTAAGAATTAAGTGGCTACGACTATTACCTCCTCCCTCCTATCCCTCCCCTTCTCACCTCAACGACGGTACCGGAGGATGTGAAAAAAAAAACTAGTCATTATAGAATCTGATCGCGTGTGTGTGCGTATGAGTGTGTGTGTATGTGTGTGTGTGTGTGTGTGTGTGTGTGTGTGTGTGTGTGTGTGTGTGTGTGTGTGTGTGTGTGTGTGTGTGTGCTCATAATGGGATTGTCAATGAAGTTTTTATGTATCTTCCTTGCAGCGCGGGTACATGAGGAGGCAGAAGAGGTTCATTTGGTATGCTGTGGCTGAGGGGCCATCAAAGGTCAGACCGCGCAAGTGCTGTTCACAAGACCCCACGTTCGAGACCCGCTGGATACACTCTGTTCACACTACCATCATAAAACAACACACCCACGCCAGCCGAGCAACCACCAATGACATTTAGCTATCCGTTCTCAGCATCCAACAATCACAGTCAGAGATGGAGAGGGGGCGTGACTTACATGTAGGAGAAGGGGAGGGGCTTATTTGAGCAAGTTAGGTGAACAAGATGACTGGCAGAACAACACCCAATGCTGTATACTTATAAACTTTGACTTTAATTACGCCTTCGGTCGAGTGGATTACCGAAGGAGAGATGTTTGGATGGGGAATGATAAGGGAGGGAGGAACCATGAACATCAAAGTCACCCTTATAAAGATGGAGTCAACCGCGTCACTGCAGACTGGGTCTCACTACCAATGTCACCCAAGATAGCCCAAGGAGGAGGAGCAGGAGGAGGAGGAGGACGATAAAATGAAGAAGAAGAAGAAGAAGAAGAAGAAGAAAATAGTAGTAGTAGTAGTAGTAGTAGTAGTAGTAGTAGTAGTAGAAGTAGTAGTAGTAGTAGCAGTAGTGGTGGAAGTAGTAGTAGTAGTAGTAGTAGCAGTAGTGGTAGTAGTAGTAATACAAGTAGCAGCAACAGTATAATTATCAGTAGCAGCAGCTGTATCTGTGGCACCGGCGGGAGTGACACTGGCAGGGAAGCCTCAGCACCGTCAGGGATGGGCAGGTAGCCGGTAATTATATACACAAGTGGACAGGTGAGTAAAGGGAAGACACCAGCCCGCGACAAGTGGCTGGTAAACAAGCACTAACAGATAACTAAGTAGGGAGATCAGCTGTAGTAAGCAGATAGGAAGGCAGCAGATAAGTGGCAGTAGTGTTAGTGGCGGTGATAGTGGTGGTTGCGGTGGTAGTGGTGGTGGTGGTGATGGTGATAGCGGCACAGGCTGGGGGCTCCCGACTATCATCAACATCAGAAGCAGCAGCAGCAGGCGGCTTCCTGGAGCCACAGCCGGCGATAAGTGACGCTTACAAAAACTGCCCCGGCCGGTGGTGGTGGTGGGGAGGGAGTGGAGGAGGCAAAGGTGGTGGGGAGGGAGGGGAAGAGGCACAGCTGGTGGGGAGGGAGGGGAAGAGGCAAAGGTGGTGGGGAGGGAGGGTAAGAGGCAAAGGTGGTGGGGAGGGAGTGGAGGAGGCAAAGGTGGTGGGGAGGGAGGGAAAGAGGCAAAGGTGGTGGGGAGGGAGGGAGGAGGCAAAGGTGGTGGGGAGGGAGGGGAAGAGGCAAAGGTGGTGGGGAGGGAGGGGAAGAGGCACAGGTGGTGGGGAGGGAGGGAAAGAGGCAAAGGTGGTGGGGAGGGAGGGAAAGAGGCACAGGTGGTGGGGAGGGAGGGGAAGAGGCACAGGTGGTGGGGAGGGAGGGGAAGAGGCAAAGGTGGTGGGGAGGGAGGGAAAGAGGCAAAGGTGGTGGGGAGGGAGGGGAAGAGGCAGGTGGTGGGGAGGGAGGGAAGAGGCAAAGGTAGGGGAGGGGAGGGGAAGAGGCAAAGGTGGTGGGGAGGGAGGGAAGAGGCACAGGTGGTGGGGAGGGAGGGAAGAGGCAAAGGTGGTGGGGAGGGAGGGAAGAGGCACTGGTGGTGGGGTGGGCGGGGATGAGGCACAGGTGGTGGGGAAGGAGGGGAAGAGGCAAAGGTGGTGGGGAGGGAGGGGAAGAGGCACAGGTGGTGGGGAGGGAGGGCAGAGGCACAGGTGGTGGGGAGGGAGGGGAAGAGGCAAAGGTGGGGGGGAGGGAAGAGGCAAAGGTGGTGGGGAGGGAGGGAAGAGGCAAAGGTGGTGGGGAGGAGGGGAAGAGGCACAGGTGGTGGGGAGGGAGGGAAGAGGCAAAGGTGGGGGAGGGAGGGGAAGAGGCAAAGGTGGTGGGGAGGGAGGGAAAGAGGCAAAGGTGGTGGGGAGGGAGGGGAAGAGGCCCAGGTGGTGGGGAGGGAGGGGAAGAGGCAAAGGTGGTGGGGAGGGAGGGAAGATTCAAGGTGGTGGGGAGGGAGGGAAGAGGCAAAGGTGGTGGGGAGGGAGGAAAGAGGCAAAGGTGGTGGGGAGGGAGGGAAGAGGCAAAGGTGGTGGGGAGGGAGGGAAGAGGCAAAGGTGGTGGGGAGGGAGGGAAGAGGCACAGGTGGTGGGGAGGGAGGGAAGAGGCAAAGGTGGTGGGGAGGGGAGGGAAGAGGCACAGGTGGTGGGGAGGGAGGGGAAGAGGGGTGGTGGGGAGGAGGGTAGAGGCAAAGGTGGTGGGGAGGGTAAGAGGCAACGGTGGTGGGGTGGGAGGGAAAGAGGCAAAGGTGGTGGGGAGGGAGGGGAAGAGGCACAGGTGGTGGGGAGGGAGGGGAAGAGGTAAAGGTGGTGGGGAGGGAGGGTAAGAGGCAAAGGTGGTGGGGAGGGAGGGTAAGAGGCAAAGGTGGTGGGGAGGGAGGGGAAGAGGCAAAGGTGGCGGGGAGGGAGGGTAAGAGGCAAAGGTGGTGGGGAGGGAGGGTAAGAGGCAAAGGTGGTGGGGAGGGAAGGGGAGGAGGCAAAGGTGGTGGAGAGGGAAGGGGAGGAGGCAGAGGTGGTGGATATGGGGGAGGGATGGGAGAGGAGGGGAGAGGACAGGAAGGAGTAGGGATGGTTGTTGTGGTGGTGGAGGTAGTGAAGGTGGGTGTGGGTGTGGGTGGGATAAGAAAGGGCTGAAGGTGTTTGGTGGTAGGGGAGGTAGTGGTGGTGGT
>NC_066545.1:1285176-1287676 GCF_024679095.1 Eriocheir sinensis
TGACTCTTCTGAACTTGCTAACTGCATGCCTCCTCCTCCTGCGGCCCTGCTGCACTCGACTTTCTACTCATGCTCATCCCTATACTGTCCAAACCCTTATGCAAGAGTTAACTGGCATCTTCACTCTTTCATCCCTCACGCTGGTAAACTGAACAATCTTCCTTCATCTGTATTTCTCCTGCCTACGACTTGAACTCTTTCAAGAGGAGGGTATCAGGACACCCTCCTCCCGAAACTGACCTATCTTTCGGCCACCTTTGGATTTTTTAGAGCAGCGAGTAGCGGGCTTTTTTTTTATTAATGTTTACTTTTTTGTGCCCTTGAGCTGTCTCCTTTGCTGTAAAAAAAAAAAAAAAGAAAAAAAAAAGAAAGGAAGACAAAGAAAAACAACAGTAACAAAACCAACAAGAAAAGAGGAAAGGAAGACACAGAAAAAGGAGAAAATAAGAAAAATATTATATAAAAAATGGGAAAAAAGAAAGAATGTAAAAGGGAAAGAAAATATACTAAGAAGAAAAAAAGGGAGTTGTGTGATAGAAAGGAGGAACATGTATGCAAGGAAACGAGGCAAGCTGTAAAAAAAGAACGTAAAAGAAGCAGGAGCAGATGAGAGGAAGAGAAGGAGAAAGGAAAGAGAAAAAAGAAAGAAAAATGAAAAAAAATGGAGAGAAAGAAAAGGTATAAGATACAAAAGAAACAAATGTTAATAGCACAAAAACTGTGCTAGATCGGCGCCGCATGACCCTCCAACACATCCCCAACAATTTATATTATGCAACTAGGGGTCGAAAATGCAAAATGCTGAAAAGTAGAGATGGCGCCACTATAAACACGTCCCTGCGCCACAACGGGTTGGGGCCAACCATCAGGCCTATCAAGGTCTACCGGCGCCACAGGCCAAGACGTATAAAAAAAAAAAAATCAGCTGACTTTGTTTATAATGCCATGTTGTAGGGTTCATCAGGGCTAACAAATGTTATTATACAATGTCATGTCTACAATGTATGGGTAAGCCAGGAAAACAACTTGAAGAGAACAACAACAACAACAAGATGGACAATCTGTTGATCGGCATCTGCGACGCCGATAAAAACAAAGAACAGGAAACGGAAGAGAAAAAGGAGAGGAAGATAAAAAAAAAACTGCCAAAGGTAGCAGAACAAAAAAAAGGAAAAGAATAAGTGAAGAAAAAAAGGTAGAGAAAGAAAAAGAAAGAAGAAGAAAAGAAGAAAGAAAATTACAAAAATAAGATAATCCAAAAAATTAGAGAAAATATAGAAGGAAGGAAATAAAAACAGAGGAAAATATAAATAAGATAGATAGATATATTAATGAAAAGAAAGTAAAGTGAAAAAAGTTATTGATATTTAGAGAAAAAAATTACGACAAAACAATATGGTGAATGTGACGGAGCGAAAAAAAGATGACTAGGAGGAAAAGGAAGAGACCAACAGAAGATGAAAGAATGAGGGACAGGAAAGAAGTGGAGGAAGGAGGAAATAAAGAAGAGAGGAGGAGACGTGAAGATGGAGAAGAGCAGTTAAACAAAGGCATAAAATTCACACATCTCTCTCTCTCTGCAACACCTGCAATACCACTATTTACCTAAAGATTCCTTCCTCCTCCTCCTCCTCCTCCTCCTCCTCCTCCTCCTTCTCCTCCTCCTCCTTCTCCTCTTCCTTCAGGAGTTATTTGTGCCTGATCTGCAAAACACAACAAAACAACATTCTTTCTCCTTCTTCTTCTTCTTCTTCTTCTCTTTCTTTCTTTTCCTTCTTCTTCTTCTTCTTCTTCTTCTTCTTCTTTTTCTTTTTTTTCTTCTTTTTTTTCTTCTTCTTACGCTATCTCTCTCCTTTCATTCCTTCTGGTATCTTCTTATTTGTGCGCATGCATGTTTTCGTCTCTCCTTGCTATATTTATGTTTCTCTCCTCCTCCTCCTCCTCCTCTTTCTTTCTTTCCTCCTCCTCCTCCTCTTTCTTTCTTTCTTTCCTCCTCCTCCTCCTCCTCCTCCTCCTCTTCTTACTCCTCCTTTCCTCCTCCGCCTCCCACTTCTCGATTTCATCAGTGTATACAAGTATTACAAGGAGTATTACAGCCACCGCCACTACGACCATCACCACCACCACTTCCACCGCAACCTCCACACCACCACCACCAGTCATCACCACTAGTCACCGCCATCCCTCACCAGGACCACCACTCACCATGCACCGTTACTTCCTCTTCCTCTCCATCCATCCCCATTCCTCATCACCACCACCACCACCTCCACTCCCACCAGCACCACCGCCAACAACAACATTACCAAGACAATAACACCTAAACTACTACACTCCACTAATACCTCTTCTCCGCTCTCCTCACCTCCACTTCTTTCACCTCCACCTGCACCACCACCACCACCGCCACACAAGCTCGGGTCTGCAGTTCTTTGTATTAGCGATCTTCGGGGAGAGCAATAAAATTTACCTTAATATCTCCAGGCAGACTATTCTCCTA
>NC_066545.1:1292676-1310176 GCF_024679095.1 Eriocheir sinensis
GAGAGAGAGAGAGAGAGAGAGAGAGAGAGAGAGAGAGAGAGAGAGAGAGAGAGAGAGAGAGAGAGAGAGAGAGAGAGAGAGAGAGAGAGAGAGAGAGAGAGAGAGAGAGAGAGCAGCAGCAGCAGAAGCATCATCATCATCATCATCAGCAGCAGCAGCAGCAGCAGAAGCAGATATAGACATATACAGAGACAGAGACAGAGATAAAGAGAGACAAACAGACAGACAGACACACAGACTACGAGACATCCCTCAAGCCAAAATTTATCTCTTTAGAAATCTTTGGTCTTTGTGTGAAGGAGGGTGGGGAGCAGCGTGTTGCATTTTTCTTTTTTTAATGTTTGTTAGCCTCACCCTTGATCTGGCTCCTGTGCCATCCAGTAAAAGAGAAAAAAGTATATTCTCGGATAAGTATTTGTTGTGCCAGTCATTTTTTTTTTTTTTTTTTTTTACGTCTCTGCCTATTGCGCCGGTAGGCTTGCTTGAGGGGCCTGGATGGTATTCGGCCCCAGCCCGTCATGGTGCAGGCAAGTATTTATAGTGGCGCCATCTTCTCTTAGTCTTAGTACACCCAGTTACCACGGATGAGGGAGACTAATAGGAGCTGAAGAATGAGGCGGAAGAAAACGTGGAGGAGGAGGAGGAGGAGGAGGAAGAGGAGATATTATAAAGAACGAGAAAAAAATGTGAGCAAAATAGCAGCAGAGATAATGTACAGAAGAATAATTCATAAAAAGCGAGGAAAATCATCATAAAAGAATTTAACGTATAATACTCTCTCTCTCTCTCTCTCTCTCTCTTCTTATGACTAAGCTGCCTTCATCCATAACTTTTTTTATTACTTTCAAAATATCTCTCTCTCTCTATCTATTCATCTATCTATCTATCTATCTCTCCCGCCCACACACACACACATACACACACAAACATAATTATAAAAAAATAATGTTTCAGAAGACGGACACAACAAACTTCACTCTGCCCTGCAAAAATACAATTATATAAAAAGAATTATGGAAGAATACACAGGTGCGTGTGTTTGTAATACGGTCTACAGTGCTTCAAGGTGTAGTGGATAGCGCCCTCGGCTCACACCCAAGAGATCCGTGTTCGATTCCCGTACGGAGCAGAGACGAGTAGAGTGGACGGTCGATGCGGCTTGCAAGAGACTGTGTAACCAACGACGCCTCCGACAAGCAAACTCATACAACACGACGCGGCCAAACCAGGAGTCACATTTCCATTTTGTACACAAATACACGCAGTCTATTACCCAAAAAGGACGAAATTAGGGCGCATATTGCAACTGAGAAATCAGATGTGGTAGCCATCACAGAGACTTGGGCCAACTCTGCACATCTAGTATCTGAACTGTCATTTCCCGGGTACGAAAGCTTCCAAAAAATTCGAATGCACGGGAAAGGAGGAGGAGTAATTTGCTACGTAAAAATAACGCTCCCTGCCATAAAAATAGACAAACAGGACGCAGAGAATTACGACTCCGTCTATGTGGAAATAACTGCGAATATAATAAGAAACTAACACTTCCGACCGTATACAGGCCTCCAAAACAACAGGCAGCCGATGACACTGCCCTGTACGAAGAGCTTCACTCTTTAACACAAAGTAAAGAAGCAATAATAATTGGGGACTTTAATTGCCCTAACATTGACTGGGGACAACTGACTGGAGATCAAGAGGGTAACAGGCTAATAGAAATGGTGGAGGATTCGTTCCTCACTCAAGTTGTAACTCAACCAACAAGAGAAAATAATCTGCTGGATCTGGTATTAGTAAGCGACCCCGACCTCGTTCGCGACTGTGAAGTTGGTGAAAAAATTAACGGTTGCGATCACCACTTAATCCGTTTCAATGTCAACATAAGTCACAAACTCGTAGACAATCCGTCAGTGATACCAGACTACAAAAAAGCAAATTTCAACCTAGCCCGTGAGCTGCTTCCCTCTGCGACCTGGGACCAACTTCATCTAACCGACAATACAATCGACAACGTGTGGAACAACTTCAAAGATAAGCTTTTGGGAGTAGAAAAGGCTGGAGTGCCTACGAAACCCAGGCGAGTAAATGGTGCCGTAGATCCACCGTGGATGACCAGAGAAATAAAAAGGGCGGTAAACTTAAAAAAACGGAATTATAACCTAATGAAAGAGAATGACATGGCCGAGCCCCGTACACAGTACCAAAACAGCCTCAGAGCTTGTCGCACCCTTATTCGTAGTAGTAAACGCAACTACGAAAAACAAATAGCGCGTGACATCAAGACAAACTCGAAAAAATTTTTCACATACATCAGATCGAAAAAGAAAGTAAAATCCAATATTGGTCCCCTGACAGACGAGACTGGAGCTGTAACTCAGGACAGTAAACAGATGGCCAGAATCCTCAACAGTAACTTCGCATCCGTATTCACAGTCGAGGACATCGAAACCATGCCCAAGACCCCTGACCCGCCGAGGGGAATCACGCCCCTGAAAACTGACTCAATATGCGACCAAGAAATGAAAAAGCATTTGGATAAACTCGACACGAACAAGTCAACAGGACCTGACAATTTGTCCCCGCCGTTATTAAAAGAGCTGAAACAACAAATACTTCAGCCACTCACTAACATGTTCAACCAGTCTGTTCAATTGAAAAAGGTCCCGGAAGACTGGAAGATGGCGAACGTAACACCGATTTTCAAAAAAGGAGACAAAAGCGTTGCATTAAACTACAGGCCCATAAGTTTTACATCAGTGGCAGGAAAAATACTCGAAAAGATTATTAGAGACAAACTTGTTAAGTTTCTAGAAGACAATAATGTAATCTCCGACACCCAGCATGGCTTCAGAAACATGCGCTCCTGCCTAACGAATTTATTAGACTTCTTCCAAGGTATATATAAGAACTGGGATGCCCACATCCCCAGTGATGTTATATACCTGGACTTTCAGAAAGCCTTCGACAAGGTACCACACGAGCGACTCCTTACGAAACTGCATTCGGCGGGCATTGGAGCCAATCTGATCGCGTGGATAAGAGATTGGCTCACCGACAGAAAACAACGAGTACTACTCAACGGACAGCCTTCCGATTGGCTTCCAGTCACTAGTGGAGTGCCTCAAGAGTCAGTGCTGGGACCCATTCTCTTCATCATATACATCAACGACCTCGAATCAGGACTGAAATCCACAACATCGAAATTTGCTGATGACACCAAGGTGGGGGGAAAGGCCCTCACAAAGACCGACTGCGAAATCATTCAGAAAGACCTCAATCACATTATTGAATGGTCGGAAAAATGGCAAATGTCCTTTAATGTTGACAAATGCAAAGTCATGCACATTGGGTCCAGAAATAGTAACCACACATACATCATGAATGGGAGACCTCTGCAAGCGATGCAGGAGGAAAAGGATCTTGAAGTCACTATCAGCAGTGACCTGAAACACGCGAATCACTGTAAAAAAGCATTCAACAAAGCTAACACTATGCTCGGGTTCATAGCGAGGAACTTCGAGTGTAAAACGCCAGACGTGATGCTGTCCTTGTATAATTCCATGGTAAGACCGCACCTCGAGTATGCAGTGCAGTTCTGGTCTCCTAATTACAGAAAGGACATTGATTTACTGGAAAGGATTCAACGACGCACCACGAAGATGATACCAACCTTAAGGGCTCACCCGTACGAGGAACGAATCAAGCGTCTCAATCTCTTTACATTGGAGAAAAGACACCTGCGAGGGGATATGATTCAAGTCTTCAAGTATCTGAAAAAATTCAATAACGTCGATTACTCCAAATTCTTTGAACTGCAAACCAACCTATGAACTAGAAATAACGGTTTACCCATTCATTCTAGTCAATGTAACACAGACATCGGAAGGAGTTTCTTTTCAAACCGAGTTATCCGTCACTGGAACAATCTTCCTTCAGAAGTAGTAAATGCGAACACTATCAACTCCTTCAAATATAGAATCGACCGTCACTTCGCTGCGTCGGGAGTGAACTGAATATTGAGGTGCTTTCATCTGCTCCTCAATATTGAGGTGCTTTCATCTGCTTCTCAATGTTGAGGTGCTTTCATCTGCTCCCCAGGCCCCAAGTGGCTGTCGAGAAGATCAAATCACCAAAGCGGGCAACCTCGTAATGAGCCAATAGGCTTTCTGTTACCTGTATTTCCATGTTTCCATGTTTCCTAACACCTGTGACACTGTCCACTCAGCGGTGAATGGGTACTGGTCTCAATCGAGGGTTGTGTCATGTCCCCCAGGGTGAATGTTGAGTTGGGATCATACACTACTATCTTTGTGTGCGTGGCTGCGGTGCTAATCTCCATACCACTGGCCTTGAGCCTGTGGTGGGTAAATACCAATTACCTCGGCACATAGGGTCAGTGCAACATCCGGGTTACAACAGTTGCTCTTCCCCTGGTTTCCCCAGGTACCCATCCATCGACCATCCCGAAAGGAGGGAGGAACAATTAGGCTGCACGCCGATTGCTCAGACCAAGATTCGAGCCAGCGGATTCGTAGTTAAGCACGCCAACCACTATTGCCCGGGGTGATGGTCATTCGATTACTAAGGTAACCCCAGAGGGAACACCAAAGGCCTTCTGACAGGAAGACATGAGCTTGTAGCTCAGTTCAGGAGGATACATTACATAACATAGGATTGACTAAAAAGACGAGAACAGGTGTTAGAAGAAAGGAAACAGGAAGTAACAGGAGTATAATGTGAAATATATTTGAAGCAGAATAAAATGTGATCGAGAATCAATTGAAAGGACACAAATAGCTGGATTACACATACATATATACATACATACATACATACATACATACATAATGCAAGATGGCGCCACTATAAACAATCGCCTGCGCCAGAACGGGCTGGCCCGACCATCAGGCCCCACCGGGAAGAAGCCTACCGGCGCAATAGGCCACGACGTAAAAAAAAAAAAAAAAATACATATCTGCATACATACGTATATATACATATTACATTTATACATACAAACATACACACATACATACACACATACATACATACATACATACATACATGCATGCATGCATACATACATACATACATACATTCATACATACGTGTGTGTGTGTGTGTGTAATCCAGTCACCGTATGTCATTCTCTCTCGAGAGAGAGAGAGAGAGAGAGAGAGAGAGAGAGAGAGAGAGAGAGAGAGAGAGAGAGAGAGAGAGAGAGAGAGAGAGAGAGAGATGGGAGTGCGTGTGCATGTGTGTGGGGGTGCGTTCTGAAGAGGCACGCAATGGGGGATGAACAAGAAATGGGAGGGGGAATGAGAGTGCTAAAAAAGATAAAAGAAATAAAAAGTAGACCGCTATGAATAAAAAAAAACATACACATTAAATACTGCCGCACCCCTTGTACCCTCAAAAATATGAATATGACATATAGGCGGAAAAATGTGAATAAAAAAAAATAAAAAAAGCATGGCAATATTAAAATAAGATTTTTTCAGCTACAGTTAATAGTAAATTAAAGAAATGGGGAAAAAAAGACAACACCGTGGTATATGTAATGGCTGAAAAAATGTTGTGGAAGGGAAACAGGATGAGAAATCGGAAAGATTGAAAGGAAGAGGAGATGGATGAGAAGAAGATTGGAAATAAATATAAAAGAATGAGTAGTGCAAATGTAATGAAAAGGAAACATAAGGTATGAAGTGCTGTGATTACAGGAAAAAAGCGGGTACTGTACTAACAAATGAAAGGATATGAAACTAAGCAGAAAGTAGGAACGAAGGAAATCGGTAGAAAAATGACGAGAAATGAGAAATAGAACAAAAAGGAAACACAAAAAGGGAGGTAACTACAGAAGAAAGTGATGCATAGACAGGTAAATGGAACAGTGAAAGGCAAACAATGTGGCAAAATTGATATAGACAATTAAAAACAACTGCATTAGAGGACTGAAAAAGAAATCAAATTAAGTGAAATAGTTTTGACACAGACACACATGCATGAGGGAGTACAAAACAACGGAAGAGAAAAAAAAATAGAAGCTGACGGGAAATTATTTTATTTGATTTGGTTTAGTTTGACACAGAGAGAAACAAATAATAGGGAAAAAGGAAGGGAAAAACAGGATCGCGACTGAGAAATGACGTAACAGAGGATTATTACAGAAAGGCGAGTAACAGGTAGTAGAAGAAAGAATAAGACGAAACAGGAAATAACAGGAATATAATATGAGAGATGTCTGACGCACAATAAAATGTGATCGAGACTTAATTGAAAGGAAAGATGGGATCGCAACTGAGAAATTACATAACGTAGGATTGACACAGAAAAAACGAGTAACAGGTATTAGAAGAAAGGAAAAGAAGAAAAAAGAAATTAAAGAAATATAATGCGAAATATGTTTGACGCAGAACTAAAAAGTGATCGAGAATTAAATAAAGGAAAAATAGGATTATGAGAAGGTAAGAAAAGAAGAAAAAGGACAGAAGCAGGTATATAATATGTGATGGGTTTGACGCAGACACATCAGTAAAAGCAAAGAGAAAAGAATATCTAAATGCGCAAAGGGAAACAGGTTTGACATACATGAAAATAAGGAAAAGAAAGCGAAATAAAATGAAATAAAATAAAAATAAAAATAAAAAGGAGAAGAAAATAAAAAAAATGGGACAGTTGTAAGTAAATAAGTGAATTAGGTAAACGAGAATCAAAGAAAGGAAAAGTTAAAAAGGATGAGGATATAATGTAACATAAGTCTGACATTAAGACACGTAAGAATGAACAGACGAAAAAGAAAAAAAGAGAAAACAAATGGAACAATGCAGAGGAAATAAGTAGCAACAACTTTAACACGTAGAAGGAAGCAATGAAACAGAAACCAAAACAACCCCAAAAAAAAAGCCAAGTAAATAGGTAGGAAGAAGGGCAGGCCATAAAACAACAAGAGAAGCCATCAGAGTTAAAACATATAAAAATGAACAACAAAGGGCAGGAAATGGCTTGAGGAAACGACTGGTAATGACAGAGAGAAGAAAAAAAGGGAAGACAAGTGTATACAAAAAAGGAGAAAATAACGAAGATAGTGAGGAGTCAGGTTATGGGGCAAGAAATGGGCAGGAAATGGTTGTAATCTGATGGGTTATGGGGCAAAAAATAGGGGGGGTTGAGGGGAGGGGAAGGAAGAACAAAGTTAGTGAACAGGAGAGGCAATTTTCACAAGACAAAAGAAGGAGGAGGAGGAGGAGGAGGAGGAGAAGGAGGAAGTAGTTCGTTACAAAAGCTACAGCCTGAAATCTACATCTACATCGAGGATGAGGAGGAAGAAGAGGCGGAAGAGGAGGAGAAATGGGCATGCAGAGTGATTCTCTCTCTCTTCTTTCTACAATCAAACTGTAGGCAGGCTGATCATAAAGTGCGTGGCTATGAATGTTTAGAATACGGGCACAAGGATCGCCATTGTCACTATTACACCTCACGCTAGAAGAAAGGCAAAGAATGTTATGCCGTTAGTTCTCAGTTTACGAACAAAAAAGACAACCTAACTATTGAACACATAAATGCACAATCATTACTCAATAATTTGGATGAAATCAACCTATTAATCAACGAAAGGCAAATCGACATATTATGCATCAGTGAATCATGGTTACCACACACACCCCAGACTCACACGCGAACATTCCTAACTTTAAACTTTACAGACAAGACAGAGGCAAAGGCGGAGGGGCATGTATATATGTTCATAATGACTTACACTCAGCTTCGATAAACACAGGCGTACCTAAACACGAAGGGGTAGATGAAATTTGTATCCAAGTTCAATGCAGAAAACTACCCTCCATCCTTATAAACAGTATCTACCGACATCCTAAGGCCTGTTCTACTTCATTTGATCACATAGAAGACACATTGAGGGCATTAATTATGCGTAAAGACATTTTCTTATTAGGTGACCTCAACGACAACCTCCTCCTACCCAACAGTAAACTATCACGTATAATAGCCAACAATAAGCTGACACAAATTATAAACACACCCACACGAGTGACACCCACTTCTGCAACCCTCCTAGACGTGATCATCACTAACAAGCCAGATCTTGTCACTCATTCCTACGTAATCCCTTGCACGGTCGCAGACCATGAGCTTATAGGCGCCTCTGTCAACATCCTAAACCCACGCGCCAACCCATCACCGTAACTAAACGTGACCTAAGAAAATATAACAGCGACCTTCTATGCTCCCATATCCTAGAGGAAACCTCCACACTAAATGAGATATTACGCACTGACGATGTCGATAAACAAGTGTCTATACTAACATCTGTCATTACTACCAGTCTCGACAGAAGCTCCGATATCTAATATCGTTCTTCACCGACCCCCCGCACCTTGGATCAATGATGAAATTAAAGAGGCATTAGCAGAACGCAAGAAAGCTCAAAGAATATTAAAAAATCACAGATATAACGTGATTATACAGCAAAAATATAAAGAAATAAAGAAAATCGTCAAACGTCTACTAACCACTTCAAAGAAAAATTACTACCACCAAGAACTACATACCTGCAAAAATAACACAGCTGCAACTTGGAACACATTAAAAACTATTATTCCTAGTAAGACACAGAGCACGACCCACCCGCCCCTTGAGAACATAAGTGAAAAAGCTGAAGATTTTAATAACTTCTTTGCGAACGTCGGCCTAACCACATACGAATCAACTCAAGAATCATTAACAGTCGAAAACCGTAATCACCTTAACGAAGCTCCTAACATCCCGGTCGCGCCCTCTACTCCCACTAATCTCGCGCTCTTCAGACCTCAGCCAGTAGACCAGAACACAATCATCTTAACTGTAAAACAGCTTCAAAATACTAAATCGTTTGGTTGTGATAACATTTCCCTAAGGTTTATCAAAGACTCACTTATAGTTATCATCTTCTACCTCACAACCATCATAAATACCTCAATCGTCACAGGCATTTTTCCTGCCTCCTGAAAAATGCTGTTGTCACCCTATATAAAAACGGTAACCCAGACGAAATAGGAAATTATCGTCCCATCTCTCTACTTCCAATTTTTTCAAAAATATTAGAAAAGGTAGTTGCCAATCAATTAATGTCATTCCTGGAACGTAACAAACTTCTCTCTCCAACCCAACACGGCTTTAGACCAAAACTCTCTACAGAGACAGCGCTGCAAGTCATTACCAATAAAATTTATGATAATATAGACAACAAACAAATATCACTTTTAACACTCTGCGACCTTTCTAAAGCCTTCGACAGTGTCAGCCACACCATCTTACTCCGAAAACTTCAACAGATTAATGTTGACACCTACTGGTTTGACAATTACCTCGATGACAGGTCACAGTCAGTCCGCATCAAAGACATCGTCTCATCCAAGAAATCAGTAGCCTTTGGAGTCCCCCAAGGCTCAATACTAGGCCCAACATTATTCAATATCCATGTAAATGACATATCTACCTATATCAATAACTGCCTTCTAGTACAATACGCTGACGACACACAGTTCCTCCACAGCGGTAATATCAACGAAATAAATACTTTAATTAATAAAACTGAGATCACTTTGAAACAAATAAGAACCTATTTTCTACAGAACGGCCTTCAGCTAAACATCAGTAAGACACAATGTATCTTCCTAGGCACACGCCAACTCCTGGCACACATACCTAACAACACCACCATCAGATGTGCTGATGGCGTTATACAGCCCCTCCTCCATGTTAAGAACCTTGGCTTTCATCTGGATTCACACATGACCTTCGACAGACACATAAATGAAATGACTAGGAAAACAATGGGAACCTTAAATTTCATTAACAGACACAAAGATCTCTTCAACAAAGAAACACGCTTAATGGTTATCCAGACTTTGGTATTAAGCATCATAAAATACGGCATCACAATATGGGGGACAACAAACTCAACTTTAATAAACAAAGTGCAAAAACTACAAAACTTCGCGATAAAAGTGGCAGATGGGAAAGCCAGGAAATACGATCATGTCACTCCATTATTTAAAGATTTACAATGGCTTAAAATCAAAGACCTAATCACCTTTAACCTCATCACAAAAGTGTTTAAGCTGAAAATAAAGGATTACCCAGACCACATCCTCTCTCTCCCAACTGTTAACTATATGACTGACTCAACAACAAGACAACAAAACAATCTCTACGTCCCGAGAACCAACACCGACACAGGTGCAAGAGCCTTTCATGTATTAGGTCCTAAATTATGGAACCAATTACCGAATGAAATAAAAGACTCTCATAATCTGACCACATTAAAATCAATTCTTAAAAAGAAGCTGTTGACCTCTGCATGAATGTATTATCTACTTTACTGCCTTCTGTATATTCTATCATGTATATTTAGATGTATAATACACCATGTATATTTATATGTATAACCTACCATGTATATTTAGATGTTTAGAATAACCACTTTTTAGTGGAAATAAAGTTTATTATTATTATTATTATTACTCTCTCTCTCTCTCTCATTCCCTCCCTCCCTCCTTCCCTCCCACCCTCTCTCTCTCTCTCTCTCTCTCTCTCTCTCTCTCTCTCTCTCTCTCTCTCTCTCTCTCTCTCTCTCTCTCTCTCTCTCTCTCTCTGTAATTAGGGCATTGGAGAGCATGACATGGAATGGGATGGATAGTTCGGGAGATAAGAAGGAGGAGGAGAAGGAGGAGGAGGAGGAGGAGGAGGAGGAGGAGGAGGAGGAGGAGGTGGTGGTGGTGGTGGAAAAAAACAAGAGGTAAGAATGCGAAAACAAAGAGGGATTAAAAATTGACATGAGAAAAAAAATGTACAGGAGGAAAAGGAGGAGGAGGAGGAGGAGGAAGAGGAGGAGGAGGAAAGAGAGGAGGAAGTGGAGGAGCAGGTGCAGGAGGAGGAGGAGGAAGGGAAAAAACAGAAACCATTGACCAAACATCGAGGGAAAAAAAAAGACTGAGGAAAAAACTTTTACGTAATCCCATAAAGCGAGAATACCAAAATAAAAATGTATAAAAACAAATAAATCGAAGAAAATAACATCAATAAGTAAATACAAAACATCAAATAATAAAAACAAAAAATATGATGAGGGACAACACAATAGGAGTCAAGATGAAAAATAGGAGACACGTGGGAAATAAGAGAGGAACCGTAATAGCAGGTGAAGGCAATTGTGGAGGGGTGTCTAGGGTATTTATGGGAAGTAATGGTGGACCTAAAATATTAGTAAATGGGGAATGGGGAAGAGAAGCGGAACGTTAATGGTAAAACAGGGTAGACATGGGAGTAACTTCGGATAGCTATGGCGTATTTGAGGAGAAAAAACGGGTTACATAAAATATCAGAAAATGGGAAATGAGAAAGAGAGGGATGAAGCTAATGGTGGAGCCGGATGGAAATGGGTATATAGCGTACTTAAGGGAAAGAAATGGGAGGACCTTAAATAATAGTAAATGGGGAATGGGTTACAGAAGAGACGATGAAGTAGTGGAAATGGGAGTTAGATGGGATAGGGAGCTTTTAAGGGGAAGAAATGGGGGACCTTAAATAAGTGAATAGGAAATGGGTTAGAGAAGATGCAATGGTGGAAATGGGAGTTACTTGGGATATGGCGTACTTAAGGGGAAGAAATGGGTGACCTAAGCTATCAGTAAATGGTCAAAGGGTTAGAAGAGTAGAAGAAATGGATGACCTAAAATAACTAATTGGTAATGTGTAAGAAAGAGTGAAGCTAATGTTTGTGGAATGGAAATGGGAGTTACCTGAGATCTGTAATGGTTAAAGGAATGGGTGACAAAAAAATATAAAAAATTGTAATGGGGGAGATAGTGTAGTTAATAGTTGGGGAATGGAAATGGGGTTGCCTGAGATCTGGAATGGTTAAAGGAATGGGTGACAAAAAAAATATAAAAAATTGTAATGGGGGAGATAGAGTGTAGTTAATAGTTGGGGAATGGAAATGGGGTTGCCTGAGATCTGAAGTGCTTAAGGAAAGAATGGGTGACTTGAATTAATGATAAATGGGAAATGAAAGAAGGTGTAGAAATGGTATTAGTATAGAAATGGGAGGAAGGGAGGGAAGGAATGTGATGATGAGGGAATAAAGAGAGAAAATATGAAAGGGGAAGTTGGGGGAAGGGGAGAGAAGGGAAAATGAGGGATATGGAAAGGAAGGGGAATTATGGGAGAGGATGATGGGGGAAAAATATAAGATGAGAAAGAGGAGAATGATGGGAGCGATGGGAAAAGAGAAAGAATGAGAGAATGAGGGAGAGCACAATATAGAGAATGAGAAGGAGAGTGATGAGAAAACAGGTATTAGGAGAGGAAGGAAAATTGTGGAAGACGATGATAAGAAGAAAGATGGGGAGATGAAAATGGAGAAAGGGGAGAAAGAAAGGGGGATGACAGGAAAAGAGTGACGATGAAGGGATGGAAGGGTGTAGAGAAGGGGGAATGAAGAGGAGAACGAAAGTGAATAGGGTAGAATGAGAAAAAAGAAGATGGGGTGGATAGGGGTGGATGAGAAAGGACGTGATGGTGGGGGGAATGGAAGAAAAGGAAGGATAAGGCGTAAGGGAGAGTGATAAGGAAGGGGAGAATAATGGGGGATGGGGAGGAATAAAGAGGAGATGGGGAGGAAGGATGGGGAAGGGTCAGGGTTGTAAAGGGAAGAGGAAGAAAGTGCAATAACTCTTTTAACAATGGTGTGTGTGTGTGTGTGTGTGTGTGTGTGTGTGTGTGTGTGTGTGTGTGTGTGTGTGTGTGTGTGTGTGTGTGTGTGTGTGTGTTGAGTGAGAGAGAGAGAGAGAGAGAGAGAGAGAGAGAGAGAGAGAGAGAGAGAGAGAGAGAGAGAGAGAGAGAGAGAGAGAGAGAGAGAGAGAGAACTGGCATGTGATTTTGGGAAGTTAGGATTGAGGAAGGGAGGGATGAATGGGCAAGAGGAGGAGGAGGAGGAGGAGGAGGAGAGAGTGAAGAAGGGAAAGAATTGTTTCTCTCTTCCATATTACATGAGACTCACACCCCTCCCTCCCATCCACCACCTCTCTCTCTCTCTCTCTCTCCAACCTAACTGCCTAAACTAACTATTCTTCTCTCCTTTTATATCTTCCCTACTTCCTTAATGTCTTCCTTATCCCCCTTTCTTTTTTCCTTCCTTTCCTTCCTTATCTATCGGCCTACTGCCATTTTCTTTCCCCTCCGTATCTCCTTCCACTTCTAATTTCTCTCCATCCTTCTCTTCTATCTTTTCCTTATTCCCACCTTTCATCCTTCATCATTTTCATAGTTCCCTCTTTCCTTTTTTTTATTGACTTATTCCGTTCTATTTTCTTTTGTTATTTAATTTATTTATTTCTTCCTTCCTTTCATATTTTTATCCTAATTTTCATCTACTTTTTAATTACTTTCTTCCTTCTTCCAATACGTGTTTCATTCCTTCCTTCTTACAAACAGCCTCTCTCTCTCTCTCTCTCTCTCTCTCTCTCTCTCTCTCTCTCTCTCTCTCTCTCTCTCTCTCTCTCTCTCTCTCTCTCTCTCTCTCTCTCTCTCTCTCTCTTCTCAATTATGCTCTTATTAAATTATTTCTCTACATTATCTTATCTTGTCCTCCTGCTCCTACTCCTCCTCTTCTTCCGCCTTCTCCACTTCCGCCTCCTCGAAGTTCTCCTAATTCTACTCCACCTCTTCTGCCTCCTCTCCTCAGTCTCCTCGGCCTTGCCTCCTCCTCCTCCTCCTCCTCCTTGTCCTACTCCTCCACTTCCAACACCACCACCACTTCCTCCTCCAGCTCCTCCTCCTCCTTCTCCTCCTCCTCCTCCTCACTCAGCCATAAGAACACGGAACGGTTCGTTTTAGCTTAGACTGGGCGGTAACCCGCGAACCAAACCCAGTGTTAGTGCCAGATTTTAGAAGAGCAAATTACGAGGGGCTTCGAAGACATCTTGAAGGGGTAAACTGGGATAATTTAGGGATTCATGAGGGCCAGAACTGCGGATTGGAGAGCCAGGAGAACCAGGTAGAAATGTCTTACAATAATTTAGTTAGAGTAATAGTAGAGGGGCAAGAACAGCATATACCACAGCGAACACTTAGAAAAGAAAACAATGATCCTAAGTGGATGACTCGTGGACTAAAACACGAGATTGGGTTAAAGAAGGGAATTTATCAGAAAATAAAGAATGGTGAAACACATCTCAGGGGCCGGTACGTCGAACTATCTAGATTAGTTAAGAAAAACACCAGGATAGCAAAAAAGAACTATGAGATCAAAGTAGCAAATGAGGCGAAAAGTAATCCTAAGGGCTTCTTTCAGATGTATAGAACAAAAACACGGGAGAAAATTGGACCGCTGAAAACAAACACAGGGGAACTAGTAGAAAATTACGAAAATATGAGCACATTGTTGAACGACTACTTCCTTTCAGTATTCACACAGGAGGATCGAACGACTATACCGGAAAGAGTTCAGGTGTACGAGGGCGGGGATGGCGATAAATTGAGGGATATAATCATTACCAGGCAAGTAGTTCAGGATGAGATAGATAAGCTTAAGAAGAACAAGTCGCCAGGTCCTGACGGGATATTTCCGAGGGTATTAAAGGAGTTAGGTGATGTACTCAGTGACCCACTATCCGACATCTTTAAGATGTCGGTAAATACTGGCTATGTGCCGAGCCTATGGAAAGTAGCTAATGTGACGCCGATTTTTAAAAAGGGGGACAGGTCAGTTGCTTCAAACTATCGCCCAATTAGCTTAACATCGGTTATAGGGAAGATGCTGGAGTCCATAATAGCCAGGAACATTCGGGAGCATTTAGAGAAACATAGCTTAATTCACGACTCGCAGCATGGGTTCACAAAAGGTAGGTCATGCCTCACCAATCTTTTGTCCTTCTACAATAAAGTATTTGAGGCGGTTGACAGAGATGAATATTATGATGTAATCTATCTTGATTTTAGTAAGGCGTTTGACAAAGTTCCTCACCAACGACTGTTGCTTAAATTACAGGCTCACGGAGTAGAGGGTAAAGTTTTGAGCTGGGTCAAGGCGTGGCTTAGCAATAGGAAGCAAAGAGTGCAAATCAATGGTAAAAGATCTGACTGGGGATGTGTTACGAGTGGGGTCCCACAAGGTTCGGTATTAGGTCCACTTTTGTTTATTATTTATATCAATGACTTAGATACAGGAATTAGTAGTTATGTTAGTAAATTTGCAGATGATACCAAGATCGGTAGAGTAATTGAGTCGGATCAGGACGCTAGTATTCTCCAAGGTGAACTCAACAGATTGTATGACTGGGCGGATAAATGGCAGATGGAGTTCAATGTAGGGAAGTGCAGTATTCTGAGTGTAGGTAGGAACAACCCCTCACATAACTATTGCTTAAATGACACTCTCATAAGTAGGTCTGGGTGCAAGAGGGATTTAGGGGTCTTAGTGAGCTCTGATCTCCGTCCAAGGGCACAATGCATTCAAGCTAGAAATCGAGCTAATAGGGTACTGGGATTTATTTCAAGGAGCGTAAGCAACAAAAGCCCCGAAGTCTTCCTCAAACTATATTTAGCATTAGTTAGACCTCATCTTGACTATGCGGTTCAGTTCTGGTCACCTTACTATAGAATGGAAATCAAAATGTTAGAATCGGTGCAGAGGAGAATGACTAAGATGATTCAGGGGTTGAGAAACTTGCCATACGAGGGAAGAATCAAACAGTTAAACTTGCATTCTCTAGAAAGGCGAAGGGTGCGTGGAGACATGATCGAGGTTTATAAATGGATGAAGGGCTTTAATAAGGGAGACATTCATAAGGTTTTGTTGGTAAGAGAACCGGGTAGGACACGAAGTAACGGGTTTAAACTGGATAAATTCAGATTCAACAAGGACATAGGCAAAAATTGGTTTACTAACAGGGTGGTGGATGAGTGGAATAGGCTTAGCAGTCATGTGGTGAGTGCCAATACAATTGTCACATTCAAAAATAGACTAGATAAATTCATGGACAGCGATATTAGGTGGGGTTAGATACACGGGAGCTTAGAGTCAAAGGAGCTGCCTCGTACAGGCCTACCGGCCTCTTGTAGACTCCTGCGTTCTTATGTTCTTATGTTCTTATAAGGAAGAACATATTACTAAAGCAATTACAAAATCTCTCTCTCTCTCTCTCTCTCTCTCTCTCATCATAACATGTCCCGGTTAATTAAGTAAACTTTTGGTCACCCATTAAAAGAGAGAGAGAGAGAGAGAGAGAGAGAGAGAGAGAGAGAGAGAGAGAGAGAGAGAGAGAGAGAGAGAGAGAGAGAGAGAGAGAGAGGGAGGAGGAGGAGGAGTAGTAGTAGTAGGAGGAGGAGGAGGAGGAAGGAGGAGGAGGAAGGAGGAGGAAGGAGGAGGAGGAGGAGGAGGAGGAGGAGGAGGAGGAGGAGGAGGAAAGTCTATTTTATTATGATGATTATGTCTTTTTATCGGTTGTAAGTGTTCGTTTGTGTGTGTGTGTGTGTGTGTGTGTTCTTCCCCTCTCAAGTTTACTTCTCAGTTTACCAAGCGTGTAGGTACATACGTACATGCAATGCTTACATTTCAACACAAACACACACGCACACGAACACACACACACACACACACACACACACACACACACACACACACACAAGCTCTCACACACACACACACACACACACACACACACACACACACACACACACACACACACACACACACACACACACACACATACACACGCTCTCACACACAAACACACACACACACGTGTTATTAAAGATAGAGAGGCAGCTCACAAAAGGTTCCAGAGCCTTCGAACTCCCGCTAACTTTGATCTTTACATTTCAGCCCGGAATCGTGCCAAATCTATTCTCCGACTTACCAAAACTTCTTTCATTAATAGAAAATGTCAACACCTTGCTTCTTCTAATTCTTCCCGTGACTTCTGGCATCTAGCCAAAAATATATCCTCCAATTTCACTTCTTTCTCTTTCCCTCCTCTCCTTAACCCTGACGGCAGCACTGCCGACTCATCTGTCTCTAAAGCTGAACTCTTCGCTCAAACTTTCTGTAAGAACTCCACCCTGGACGATTCTGGGCATATTCCTCCTAATCATCCCCCCTCTGACTCCTTTATGCCTGTTATTAAGATTCTTCCAAATGATGTTTTCTATGCCCTCTCTGGCCTCAACTCTCAGAAGGCTTATGGACCTGATGGAGTGCCTCCTATTGTCCTTAAAAACTGTGCTTCCGTGCTGACACCCCGCCAGGTCAAACTCTTTCGTCTCTGCCTATCAACATCTATCTTTCCTTCCTGCTGGAAGTATGCCTTTGTACAGCCTGTGCCTAAGAAAGGTGACCGTTCCAATCCCTCAAACTACCGCCCTTTAGCTTTACTTTCCTGTCTATCTAAAGCTTTTGAGTCAATCCTTAACCGGAAGATTCAAAAGCACCTTTCCACTTCTA
>NC_066545.1:1317676-1335176 GCF_024679095.1 Eriocheir sinensis
CCTGTCTCTCTCTCACACCAACTCTTCCTCCTACTTACTTTCCCCACCATTAATTTTTTTCCGTTCCTCCATTCTTTTTTCTTTCTTTCTTCTATAAAATCATTCGTTCTGTGATTTTCTCTCCTCTCCCAACTTTTCTCTCCTTTCCCTCCATTCCTACATTTTTTCTCCTTTCCTCCACATTAAACTCTTTCCTAACTCTTATTTCTCTCCCTTCACTGGTTCACTTCTTCCTCTTTCTGTATTTTCAGGTCTTCTCTCTCTCTCTCTCTCTCTCTCTCTCTCTCTCTCTCTCTCTCTCTCTGCCTATCAAACCTATTGACCTTTTATAACGACCTCTCCGCAGTTTAAGACGTAACGGTCGTAACTAAATCACTGGACGTAGCCTATCTTGATTTCCAGAAAGCGTTTGATAAAGTTTTACATCATAAATTAATTTATAAATTAAAGCAACTAGGTATTGACGGTCAAGTACACCAATGGATCGCGAATTAGTTGAGCAACAGTCAACAAAGAGTGGTGATCGACGGATTTAACTCAGAGTAGGCACCTGTCATTAGTAGCGTCCCTCAGGGCTCGGTTCTTAGCCTAGTACTCTTTATTACTTACATCAACGATGTGAATGTAGGAATCAATAATCTCATTAGTTAATTTGCAGACGACACAAAGTTTGGTAACTCGGTTCTCACTGTCGAAGACATACAAAGCCTTCAAGAGGATTTGCATAAAATTTCAGCTTGGTCTGATAGATGGACATGCCCTTTAACGTAGACAACTGCCAGGTCCTTCAAGTTGGAACAAGAAATAAGAAGTTCGATTACGAAATGCACGGCGTCAAACTCAAAAGCGTTCAATGCGTCAAGGACCTCGGTATTAAAATCGCATCAAACCTCAAATTCTCACAGCAATGCATCGATGCAACAAATAAAGCAAACAGAATGTTGGGTTTCATTAAAAGAAACTTTTTACTCAAAAATAAAGAAGTAATACTTCCGCTCTATAATAATTTAGTCAGACCCCACTTGGAATATGCGGTACAGTTTTGGTCTCCCCACCATGCAAAGGACATTGCTAAATTAGAAGGTGTTCAGCGTCGGGCAACAAAAATGATCCCTTCCTTGCGCAACAAACTCTACGACGAGAAACTACCCAAACTTAACATGTTCTCTCTTGAGAAACGTCGCCTCCGAGGAAAACTGATCGAATGTTTTAAAATACTTAATGGATTTACAAATGTGGACAAATCAAAATTGTTTATGATCGATGACACTTTGCGAACAAGGAATAATGGCACAAAAAATAAATAAAAACAAGTAAATTCAGAATGCACCAAATTTTTCTTCACCAACGTTGTAGTGCGAGAATGGGTTAAGCTCCCGCCATCAGCGGTCCAGTGTAACACGATTGATCCTTTAAAAACAAGCTCGACCGACACTTCCTTCAACTTAATATTTACTAGAGTAGAAATGCAAAGTTTTGGAGTCACATGATTAATGTAGAATCACTTAGTATGTTTAAGGACAGTTCACCTAGTCTGGACCATGGAGTCTGTGTGGTCTGATTTTCTATGTAAATCTATGCAAATCTCTCTCTCTCTCTCTCTCTCTCTCTCTCTCTCTCTCTCTCTCTCTCTCTCTCTCTCTCTCTCTCTCTTAAGATCAGATTCCTCTTCCTACCTACTAATTAGACAGGAGTTAAAACTTGAGAGAGAGAGAGAGAGAGAGAGAGAGAGAGAGAGAGAGAGAGAGAGAGAGAGAGAGAGAGAGAGAGAGGCGAGGTTGGAGGGTTGGAAAAAAAAATATAATGAATGAATCCAAGAAATTAGTGGGAGGAAAATGAGATACACACGAAAATAGCAGAGCAGAATTCCTGTGTGTGTGTGTGTGTGTGTGTGTGTGTGTGTGTGTGTGTGTGTGTGTGTGTGTGTGTGTGTGGAGGAATCAGGTTACATGACTGCCGCGCCCGCTAGTTCGGTCTTACTGTGAGGTCCACACCCACCATCAAAGAGAGAGAGAGAGAGAGAGAGAGAGTGAGAGAGAGATAGAGAGAGAGAGAGAGAGAGAGAGAGAGAGAGAGAGAGAGAGAGAGAGAGAGAGAGAGAGAGAGAGAAATCAGGATCAGATAGTCAAGTAACACTGTAAAGGATAGTAGTAGTAGTTTATTGACAAAAATACATATTACAAATGCAAAAGAAAAGTAATTATGTATCTACTTTTTGTCCAGATTGAATACATATAAAAAAAAAAAATACGTAGAAGGGACAACGTTATTATTGTAATCAGAAAATCTATTCATATATCTTAACTACCTCATGTACATAATTGCACAATTCTGAAACAAATTCATTTTCATTAAGAAGCTCTATAATACTATCAAATTTAAGCATTGGGTATCTATCACGACAAGGTTCCGATAATAAACATTCGATTAGTACATGCTTTTCAGTCTGCACACTTGTGTTGTTACACTGACAAACACGTTCCTCACGCGGCGTGCGGCTCCACCTCCCAACCTCCACCGAAGATTGTGAGACATCACCCGCAGCCTTGTGAATGACTCTCGCTTAAAGTCTGGTATGAACACCTTCATGACGTAGACTGGATGCACTGTCATATTCGGGTTCATGTCTGTGACGTATGTGTTCAGTTTGGATGCACTCGCTGCTTTCATCCGAACGTAATCAGCAACTTTCTCCACTGGGTTCGTATTTTCGTCCTCCATAGATAATCTTTCAAGGAAGCGAAAACCTGGAGTGTTTGCTTCTCTACACAGCTGATACACTAAATGGAAAGGTTCGCTCATATCGACTCGTTCCCGCTTTGTTTTAATGAATTTTCTTCTTTTTTTCTCAATAATACTTTGCAATGGATGAATACCTGCTTCGACCATAATAAACATTTCACTAGCTTGTTGTACTGCTTTTCTATTCCTTTTGTTTTGTTTGTCAGCCATGTTTCTGCGCTGTATAACAACGAAGCCATCACTGCAGCATCAAATACAGTTTTCTTATATATAAATGGCATCTGGGTATTACTTGCACAAAATATTGAAAATTTATTTACCACTGCTTCACTTATGGTTTCATGCCGCGCCACTGCCGCGTCACTCTTACCCGAATCAGTAAGCCACGAGCCAAGATACAAGTACTCTGAATCATATTTCACCCTCACTTCCTCGCTCGACAAACAACGCCTATCACAATCTTGACCATTAATTACAAAAAAAAAATTGTTTTCTTTTCATTAATTTCCATTCCACTTTCCTTACAAAATTGACACACAATATCAAGTTTCTTGTTACACATTTCTCGACTCGTAGCAAGTATCACTGAGTCGTCCATCAGAAGTAACGCATGTAAACTGCCAAGGAAACCGTCGGTTGGCATTGCTCTCTTTAACATCCGTATCATATGATCAATATATATAACGAACAATAAGCAGCTTAACGGAGCACCTTGACGCACGCCAATAGATGTATCTTTAATTGCTGATTTAAGTATATTCTTTGTACACACATACATCATCTTAATTGCTTGTAGCATGACTCCCCCACACCCTAAATTTCGAAGGCGATTTATTAGCTTTAACCGGGGAATTCTGTCGTATGCTTTACTAAAGTCTATAAATAAAACATATAACTTTACTTTTTTATATCTAGCATAGTCACATAGCAATCTTAAACTCAAAATTTGTTCGATACAGCCTCTATTTTTCTGTGCTCCAGCTTGACATTTGTCTATATCGCACCAAAGTCTTAGTTTGTTTAATATTAATACATCATAAATTTTTGCAAGAGTGTCCATTATGCTAATACCTCTATAGTTATTACATATCATCCTATTGCCTGACTTAAACAGAACTACTAATTTACTATAACACCAAGCAAGGGATAACACCATCTGTTAAATATTACATTGAATATTGTCAAGAAAAATAATAACCACGTCACTGGTAAATGTTTAACAATACCTGGGCACAGACCACTGTAGCTTTTATTAATTTTCATGTTACTCAGGGCCTGGTCTAACTCAGCAGGCGTGAATGGGTCGTCTAGAATCGGTACATACGGTGCACCTTCAACAACATGGTCTTCAAGATTACACATGTTTGGCGGTTTAAATAAGTTTTCGAAATGTTCCTTAAGTTCCTCGTCCTCTGGCTTATCCATGTGTTCACTTTCAAAGTTTCCTTTCCAATTTATAGATTTCCATATTAATTTACTATCATCAGTTTCTAAAACTCGTTTCCAGCGTGGGTGCGTCTCATCCCAGGAATGTCCAGCACCGTGTTGTTGTCTCGTGAAGTCAGCAGCAGTATCCATAATAACACGGCAGCCCTCCGAGACCGCCGTGCCCACATCCACACGCCCGCCGTCTAGTTCCACGCTGGGGGGTGCCACGTCCTGTAATGCGTTCGTCAGTCCTTCTACGTCCACATACTTGTAGCATACGCTCCTCTGCATTCTTTGTGGTTTGACGGGTGCGTAGTGCGACCGACCCAACGATGACGCTCTTTGCAGCAGCTGTGGCGGTGGTATTGTCCTTACCTCTGCAGCCGTCAAGGTGACGCAGAGGGGTGCATGATCAGAGCCGTGAATGTCTTGTCTTGTCTCCATGTTCTTGATCAGGTCTATAAATTTCTGTTTTGCAAGACACAAATCAATTTCACACACACACACACACACACACACACACACACACACACACACACACACCACAAATATACGAATGCAGGCACGCATGCACGCACACACGCGTGAGCGCGAGTGCGCACACACACACAGAATTGATATGTCAGTCTTGCGTCCCATGTGAGTTCGGGGAACAGAGTCAAATAAAAAACAATAAAAGTATGAATGTAACATGGTATAAAAAAGCAAAAATTCTTATATATAAAAAGTTAACTAAAATGCAAAGTGACTCCACCACATAGTACACACACACACACACACACACACACACACACACACACACACACACACACACACACACACACACACACACACACACACACACATTCGTTCTGCGTGAATACAAATGAAGGTGTACACGCAAGCCTATAAATGATTTACTATCGATATGTATGTAAATTTCTCTACAGAGTTGCCGTAGTAGTGGCAGTAGTGGCGGGCTGAGCGGCGGCTGTTGTAGATGTAGCAGCAGCAGCAGAAGTAGTAGTACTTGTAGTAGTAGTAGTAGTAGTAGTAGTAGTAGTAGTAGTAGTAGTAGTAGTAGTAGTAGTAGTAGGACAAAGGGCGTATTTTGACATAAGGATCTTCGATCCGATGGCCCATAGCCACAGAGACCTGACCCTCGATGCAGCCCACAGAAGAAATGAACAAGAGAAAAACAGAGCGTATGAGGAAAGAATACAGAATGTGGACCAGGGCTCCTTCACCCCGTTAGTATTCACGACGTCGGGAGGGATGGGACCAAGGGCGCAGAGCTTCTACGGAAAACTCGCCGAAACACTAGCAGAGAAGAAACAGCAGCCGAGAGGCAGTGTGATCGCCTGGATGAGATGAAGGCTATCCTTCTCCTTCCCGAGATCAGCGATGGTCTGCCTGAGAGGAACCAGGTCACCTGCACCCAAAACCACCCACATTGCCGACCTGGAGTTTAATGCGACTGGTGGTTGATAGCCGTATCAACCACAAGCTCTGTTAGTTTAAGAACAGTATGTTTAATAATGTTTGTATATACTAAATAAAGATGGTTGTCGGCCACAGTCATTGGCGGGCTGGGGCCAATGAATTGCTTTGTGACTATGCTACTACTACTACTACTACTACTACTACTACTAATAATAATAATAATAATAATAATAATAATAATAATAATAATAATAATAATAATAATAATAATAATAATAATAATAATAATACCACTACTACTTCTACTATTGTTGTTGTTCACGTTGTTGTAGCAGTATTAAGAGTTGTAGTAGCATTGGAAGTTGTAGTATTTAAAGTACTAAAAGAAGTAGTAATGGGTAGTAGTATAGTGTAGGTAACAGTCAGTAGCGGTGGCAGTGCTGGTGGTGACCGCTTCCTGAAGGTTTGGTTGTGGTGAGCGCGGCTCCCTGGGTTCATGTCTTGCCCGAAGTGTGTGACTGATCACCTACACACCGACCGGCGGCCATGACTTCGAATGCAGGCAAGACACGAGGATGCGCTACTTGCCAAGGCCACCGCGCGGCACCAAGGGAGGGAGCCTGCAACCTGTGACCCTGACAGAAATGCTTCATAGTGGTCTTGAACGTGAATATGTAGTAGTAGTAGTAGTAGTAGTAGTAGTAGTAGTAGTAGTAGTAGTATAAGCGATAATGGCAGAGGCAAAAGATGCAGAAGTAATGATACTGCTATTAGCGCTATTAGTCGTAATAGCAGTGGTGGTAGTTAAAGGGCTAAAGCAGCAGTATAATTAGTGACCGTACGAGGTAGTGGTGGAAGTAGGAGTTAGTAGAAGTAGTAGAAGTAGTAGTAGTAGTAGTAGTAGTAGTAGTAGTAGTAGTATAGTATTTGTAGTAATAGCAGTTTCTGTTGTTGTTGGTGGTGGTGGTGGTGGTGGTGGTATTACTATTATTGTTGTTGTTATTGCTACTGTTGTTGTTGTTGTTGTGGCCGAAGCTGCCGAGACACTAGCAGTGAACGAGGTAGGATAACACATAAAATTTTGTTACCGCATAAGAATCTTAAACACACACACACACACACACACACACACACACACACACACACACACACACACACACACTTCAACAAAACAGGTTTACCAATGCATTTATTATACAAAGGCGGAGAAACATACTGAACACGTACAGGCTACAATACAAGCAAATGACAGACAGACGGATGGGCAGGCAGAAAGAAAGAGGAGAAAGAGAGGGAGACGGGGACGGATGCACACAGACAGAAAGGCAGACAAGCATTAGGAGAGACAGACAGACAAACAGGCAGAAGAAAAGGCATAGACAAAAGGAAAAAGACGGACAAATATAAAGGCAGACAGAAAGACTGAGGGAAGAATTTAACTATCAATAGAAGACAGTAGACAGACAGACAGGCAGACAGACAGACAGAAAGAAAGAAAAACAGACAGACAGACAGACAGATATAAAAATAGACAGAAGAAAGCACATTATAACAAGAAAAGACAGACAAAAAGACAAAAAGAAAGACTAACAGGCTGACCCATATCATAAAAGTCACCGGCAGTCAAGCAGACAAAAATGTAGACACAAGTAAGGCAGACAGACAGGCATACAGCCACACAAACAAACACAAACAAACAAAACACAAACAAACAGACAGGAAAACTAAACGCTTGAAGGTTAAATATACAGGCGTAAAGGACAAACAGACGAGCAGGTAATTAAGTATCACTCCAAGGCACTGACAGACAGGTTAATGGAGAGACAGATAATCGAGCACACCTGGGGAGAGAGAGAGAGAGAGAGAGAGAGAGAGAGAGAGAGAGAGAGAGAGAGAGAGAGAGAGAGAGAGAGAGAGAGAGAGAGAGAGAGAGAGAGAGAGAGAGAGAGAGAGAGAGAGAGAGAGAGAGAGAGAGAGAGAGAGAGAGAGAGAGAGAGAGAGAAACAGAAAATAAATAACATGTCCAGTTGAAAGTTTAAACAGGTGAGCAAAACAAAATGAATAAAAGTAGAACGCATAATTAATAAGAATATAAAACAGTAAAAAATATTAAGGTGTAAAAATCAATACAGCATAGATGCACATACATACAAATAGACAGACAGACAGACAGAAAGACTTCAATACATACACAGATGCACACATAACATATGCTTTCATAAATACACAGACACATACACTTCAAACACATACATACAAACTTACATGCATACATATATACATTCATACATACATACGAACAGGAATGCATACACCCATACACACAATCATGCATACATACATGTGAGCATACGGCAGGTTGGGACACACACACACACACACACACACCATTACGCCCTGTCGCAACACACACATATGACGAAGGCGGGGGTGGAGGTGAAGGTGGCCGTGGTAGTGGCCGTGGTGGTGGCTGTGGTGGATGCGGGGGTGGAGGTGAAAGAGGTGATGGTGGCGGTGGTGGTGGAACAGGTGGTGATGGGGGTGATGGTGATTGGGGGTGATAGTGAAGCCAAATTTCTGATTAGTGATAAAATTATTGCACTTTCTAAAACTTGTTCCTTCCCCCCCACACCCCACCCCTACCACCCCCACCATGATACCCACCACCACCTCCACTACCACCACCTCCACCACCACCACCATGCACCTCATCACATCACCTGTCAGTCCGTCAGCGGTGAAGGTAGGCAGGCGGGCAGGTAGGCTCTCATTAACACACACACACACACACACACACACACACACACACACACACTGCACAGGCCAAAGTAACGTTAAAAAAAAAAGAAAGCGTGGCAATGACTTTCTTCCTGTAGCCATTGTTTCCTCCTTCCCTCCTGCCATCCCTCCCTCCCTCCCTCCCTCCTACCTTTCCTCCTTCCCTCCCTTCCTATTCCTTTCTTTCCACACTAATTCCTGCAACACTGCCCTCCCCTTGCCCTCCATCCTCCTTTCCCTCCTTCTTCCACCTTTCTTCCTTGTTCCACCTCCTCCTCTCCTTCTTCTCTTCCTCCTCATTCCTTTATTCCTTTCCTTTCTCTTTACATTATTATTATTATTCTCTTCTCACTTCTTCCCTCCAACTATTCCTTCCTTCCTGCAATCTATTTTTTTTTCCTTTTTCCTCTCCTATATCCTTCCTTTCCCTTCCTCATTCTTTATTTCTTCCCTTTACTCATTACTCACTCTATTTTTCACGCTTATATTATTTTTTTTTTCATTCTCTCCTTTTTCTCTTCATTTCATCATCTTTCTTTCCCTGCTTTCCCCTATCTACATTTCATTCTTCCCTGCACTCCTTAATTCCCCTTACCATTTAACCTCCCTCTAATTTCCTTTCCTCCTCCCTTTTATCTCCTCCTCCTACTCCCTCTTTGTTTGCCTCCCTCCCTCTCTCCCTTTCTTCTCTACCACAGTAATTGCAGTGAACTATCAACACTATCATTATCATTTCTAGGTCACGAGCACTGAATAAAGAAAAAATTAGAGAGAGAGAGAGAGAGAGAGAGAGAGAGAGAGAGAGAGAGAGAGATGAAGACACGTGCATTTCCCAAGATCAAGTAAATACATTCACCTATCATCTACTCTCTCTCTCTCTCTCTCTCTTAACCCATTTTCGTTTCCCTTGCCACAATTCTCCTCCTACCTCCCTTCTTTTTTCCTCCCCTTCTAATTCCTCATTTTCTCTCCCCTCTTCCTCCCCTCTTTCCCTCTTCTTCCCTCTTCTCACACGCACGTTCCCCTTCATTCTTCACCCTCTGTTGTTCTTCCTTCCCATTTATCAGAGTTTTTTTTATATTCCCATTTATTCCGTTCCTTTACTTCCAATCCTTTCCTGACAGCTCTCTCTCTCTCTCTCTCTCTCTCTCTCTCTCTCTCTCTCTCTCTCTCTCTCTCTCTCTCTCTCTCTCCGGGAAAAGAACAAGCAGAAGTAAATATTCCTTCAGGCTATTTCAACCCCCCCCTCCCGTGCCCTCCCTTACGTTTCCTTCCTCCGCCTCCTCCTCCTCCTCCTCCTCCTCCTCCTCCTCCTCCTTCCTTTCCTCTCTTCCTCTCTTCCCTCTCCCTCGTTCCTCCTCTTCCCTTTCACAACCTCAGTTTAATATTTTTGTCCGGCATGTTCCTCCCTCTCTCTTTTTCTATCACACACACACACACACACACACACACACACACACACACACACACACACACACACACACACACACACACACACATACACACACACACACACACACACACACACACACATATTCACATTCACACCCACCCGTAAAAAGGCGTGTACACCATAAAATTTACGTACACAAGGCTGCTGCTAGACAGGCCTTGACGTACGTACATGACCCGAACAGTCAAGACTTTACTGGTGCACACACACACACACACACACACACACACACACACACACACCACACACACACACACATTTATATACTTACAACACACACACACACACACACACACACACACACACACACACACACACACACACACACACACACACACCTGCACACACAAAAAATGATACACACAAATAAGTATGTATACACGCAATACACACATGATAAAAACGAAGGAGCTTAAAGGTTATAAAAAGAAAATGAAGAAAAATGAATAAAATATGAAAAAATGACGAGAGAGAGAGAGAGAGAGAGAGAGCGAGAGAGAGAGAGAGAGAGAGAGAGAGAGAGAGAGAGTCCTTAACCCCTCACCCCTGACCAGTTTTCTCTCACACGCTCCTTCACGTCGTCAATTGTCCGGAAAGTCACGTAAAAAAAAAAGTGTGTACGCAAGGCATCGATAACTTACGCAACACACACGTGGACGCAACATTTCGAAAGGCAATAGCGAGAAAGAAAACGTAGGATGTGAAAAAGGGAGGCAACACGACGCCACGCCCTTCTTGTAAACACTGAGATGATATAGAGGAGTAAGATAAAGGAATAATATCAAGGAATATAATAGAGGGACCATAAAAAAGAGTAATATGCAAAACTTGACCCATCATATAAACCTAACAGAAAACGAAGGATGTGAAAAGGCAAGAACAACACGCCGCGCCCTTCTTGTAAACACTGGAATGATATAAAGGAATAGTATGAAGAAGTGATACAGTATGAAGCCTAATATATCACACAAACCTAACAGAAAACGAGATGTGAAAAAGCAACAACAACACGCCGCGCCATTCTTGTAAACACTGGGATAATAAAGAGGAATAAGATAAAGGAATAAAATGAAGGAATAATATAGAATGAAGCCTAACACGTCACACAGACCCAAAAGAAAACGAAGGATATGAAAAAAAGAGGCAACCCGATGCGCCCTCTTTGAAATTTTACACTCGGATAATATGAAGGAATAAGATAGAGGAATAATAAAAAGAGTAATATGTGGAGCCTAACGCATCATACAAACTTGACATTTCGAGACAACGTGAAAAAATGGTGATCTCAAGATATCGATTTCGACAAAAATTGAGAAACATGCAACATTTTGTTTTTAGTTGAACAAATAATTCAATATGAGGAAAAAGTTATAATGTAGTAATGTAGAAATGTAGAATTGGTTATAATGTTCAGATGCAACAAAAATTATGAAGTGCAACAAAAATATATGCAACACACACACACACACACACACACACACACACACACACACACACACACACAAGAGAGAGAGCAATTTTCTCCGATACAAAATATACTGTGGAACCCGAAATTTATGAAAGCTAAACAAGAATCGACATGTAGCACAAAAAGAGAATTTATATGCACAAGATATCGAGACCTTACGAAACCTGTCATGAGAGATTCCGGAATATATCAACCCAGAGAAAAGAATCAAGGCAGCGCAACACATGTACACAACACAACAGTAAGGTTTCAAAACACTCCACCCAAAATTGACCTCTCTTTCGGCCACTCTTCTGACTTTCTTTTATCTTACCCGCGAAAATATATATAGACGTGTACGGATGATATAATAAAATGCCATGACGTAGTAAGATAAGGCGCAGAGTGAGCAAGAGAGAAATAGAGCCTGGAAAGATACATATATATAGCAAGATATTATCTACCAATAGACTATAACGCTGAAGATAGAGAGGTTCATAAAAATCTTGGTTTGTTTGTTTATACGGCGATGGAAGAGAGTAAGGGCCACAAGGGGGGGGATGGGAGACAGAGTTTGGGCCACAGGGGAAGGGGGATGGAAGACAGAGTAGGGGCCACATGGGGGAGGAATGGGGATGGAAGACAGGGTAAGAGCCACAGGGGAAAGGAATGGGGATGGAAGATAGAGTAAGGGCCACAGGGGAGGGGGAATGGGGAGGGAAGACAGAGTAAGGGCCACATGGGGGAGGAATGGGGGTGGGGGATAGAGTAAGGGCCACAGGGGAGAGGAATGGTGATGGAAGACAGACTGAGGGCCACAGGGGAGGAGGATGAATCGAGAGGGGAGAGGGGGGGCGACGGAAGGTATTGTGCTTCTCCATGGTGTAGTGATTCGCATGCCTGGCAACGAATCAGCGGGCTCAGGTTCGTTCCCGACCCTGGCAGTCAGCTGGCAGTCCACCCAGCTGTTCACCTTACCATTCAGTCAGGTCAGTAAATGGATGCATGGGGAAACTGGGGAAGGTAAGCTATGGCAACCCGGATGTTACACTGGCCCTGTGTCCCGCGGTAATGGGTTCTCACTCACCATGGATTCAAGGGGAGAGGTGACGGAGCGCCGACGCAACGAGCAGCTATACCGTACGCCTCCAACAGTAACTTTACCTTTTATTTAGCAGGCACTTTTATTATGGTAATCTTGCGCAAGAATAATTTACGCTCGTACTACAATTTTTCCTTTACACTCTATTCTTGTTGTTTTTCTCTCTTCCCCGTTATCCACTGTATTCTCCTTCAACATTTTTGCATACTGTATTTTGCAAGCACTGGTTTTATGGTAATCTTGCACACATACAGTGAAAAGGAATACTATACTTTTGCCGCCTTTCTCTTCTAGTTTTTCCTTTTCTTATCTATGTTTTAAGCAAGGGTACAGAAGAAGTGCATGGGTTAGTGGAGAAGGTGCAGTAGGGGAAAGGGAAAGACGGGGTGTACAGTTGTATGGGTCTTATCGCTGCCCTCTTACCCTTCACCCACCCACGTTATCTTTTCCCATTACCTACACCTCTTCCTGTTCTTCATTTCTTTCTCCCCCATCTTCCCTTACTTATCACTGCCCTCCTTCCCACCATTACCTTTACAATTACCAACACATCTTCATTTATTTTCTTCCCATTTTTTGCCTTTCTCATCACCACCTTCTCACTCCCTTTTACCTGTTCCCTTTACCTATACATTCTGTTCTTCATATTTCTCTTCTCTCATATTCCCCGTTTCTTATCATTATCCCTTTATCTTCATTTTTTCTCTTGCCTTATTTTTCCTTTATTATCACTGCCTTTTTCCTCTTCCTTTATCTACACATCTCCTTGCTTTCATATCTTTTGTCCTCCCTTTGTTCATTCCCATCATCACCTTTTCCCCTTATACACCCTCCCTTACCTCTCCCTCTTGTTCACCGCCCTTCAACGAAAACATTATCATAACCTTCACTGGTGTAATAAGTACCTCCTTCACAACTTTCCTCCTTCCCGTCGATGCTGAGATTAGATAATACATAAAAACGGCAAGAATTAAAAAGCACGCACAGCAGCTGGCTTAACATTATGGCTCACCTCAAATATATTAACCTGCCGTTCCATGAATTTTACCGGTAGAAAGTTTCGCATAATGATCCAGTTAGTAGTAGCAGCAGCAGTAGCAGCAGCAGCAGCAGCAGTAGTAGTAAAACACCTTCATACCTGCGATAGCAAATAGGAGATGTCCCAGCGACCAGGAGAGAAGGTTGCTGGAGTTGCCGCCAAGAATGGGTGGGCTCGGCATCACCAACCCGCAAAATCTGGCAGAGTCTGAATTCGGGAACTCACTCCGAATCACAGCCTCCTTGACCAGATATATTATCAACCAAAATGAAAGGGGAGAAGACAACCCTCAAGATATTAGGTCACTAAGGAATGAAATCTCCATAAACAGAGAAGGAAAACAGAGAGACACTCTGAGTGACCTAATGAGAGAACTCCCAGAAGACACAAGGAGGAGGACAGATATTGCACAGGAAGTGGGCGCTTCAAACTGGCTAACCACACTACCTATCTGGGCAAAAGGCTTCAACTTAAACAAAAAAGAATTCACTGATGCCCTTGCCCTCAGGTATGGCTGGCCAGTGGATGGGCTCCCAAACATGTGTAACTGTGGCTCACCCTTCAACCAAAACCATGCCATGACATGCAAGAGAGGAGGTTTCGTCTGCATGAGACATGATGAAGTGAAAGACGTAATAGATCAAATGCTGAAAGAAGTCTGTCACGACGTGACTGTGGAACCCATGCTGCTCCCTCTGCAAGGCGAACACCTCGCCAGACGCACCGCTAATGTTTCGAACGAAGCACGAGTGGATGTTAGCGCCAGAGGGTTTTGGACTCGTGGACAAAGGGCATATTTTGACATAAGGATCTTTGATCCCATGGCCCATTGCCACAGAGACCTGACCCTTGATGCAGCCCACAGAAGAAACGAACAAGAGAAGAACAGAGCATATGAAGAAAGAATACAGAATGTGGACCAGGGCTCCTTCACCCCGGTAGTATTCACGACGGCAGGAGGGATGGGACCAAGGGCGCAGAGCTTCTACGCAAGACTCGTCGAAACACTGGCGGATAAGAAACAGCAGCCAAGAAGCAGTGTGGTCGCCTGGATGAGATGCAGGCTGTCTTTCTCCCTCCTGAGGTCACCCTTGGTCTGCCTGAGAGGAACCAGGTCACCTGCACCCAAAACCACCCGCATTGCCGACCTGGAGTTTGAGGCGACGGTGACTGATAGTCGTATCAACCACAAGCTCTGTTAGCTTAAGAATAATATGCTTAGTAAGGTTTGTAATACTACACGTAAATAAAGATGGTTGTCGGCCAGTCATTGGCGGGGTGGGGCCAATGAATTGCTTTGTGAAAGGATATGAGAGAATATACCGCTCACAACCCAACTCTAACAGATGGAGGCCCGTTAAAAAAAAAAAAAAAAGTAGTAGTAGTAGTAGTAGTAGTAGTAGTAGTAGTAGTAGTAGTAGTAGTTGTTGTTGTTGTTGTTGTTGTTGTTGTTGTTGTTGTTGTTGTTGTTGTAGTAGTAGTATAAGTAGTAGTAGTAACAGTAGTAGTAGTAGTAGTAGTAGTAGTAGTAGTAGTAGTAGTAGTAGTAGTAGTAGTAGTAGTAGCAGTTCTTGTTGTTGTTGTTGTTGTTGTTGTAGTTGTTGTTGTTGTTGTTGTTGTTGTTGCTGTTGTTGTAGTAATACCGTAGTAGTAGTAGTAGTAGTAATAGTAGTAGTAGCAGTAGTAGTAGCAGTAGTAGTAGTAGTAATAGTAGTAGTAGTAAGATGGCGCCACTATAAACACTTGCCTGCGCCATGAAGGGCTGGGGCCGACTACCATCTAGGCCCCTCATGAAAAGCCTACCGGCGCTATAGGCGTACACGTAAATTTAAAAAAAAAAAATAGTAGTAGTAGGAGTAGGTAGGAAGACACCTACCGAACGGGCGTGAGCTACTCCCGGTGATGATATATGGGAAGCGAGGAGGGTGCTGAAGCCCTTCAAAGACCCTTCCCATGTCCTCACTAACCGTTTCCCTTTTGTCTCATCAACACCAGAGAGCAGTTCAGCATGCTCTCTAAAGACAGTTCCTCTCTTTCTACACCACACTACATTGACACAGCACACACACCTTTTCCCAAAATTCAAAATTCAAAATGGCTAACGAAAACACCGCCTCGGAGTCCCCGCCTGGGGGGGGGACCATAAATTCCCCCAGGTAGGACTCCCCTTCTGGCTGCCGACTTGAGACGTGTCCTGATAACTCCTCGAACCTCCTCCTTTTCAACATTCGCGGTCTTCGTTCTAATTTTCATTCTGTGGAACACCATCTCTCCTCCTCTAAACCCCACCTTCTCTTCCTCACCGAAACACAGGTTTCTGAGGCTACTGACAGCAACCTCTACTCTGTTCCCTCCTACTATCTCTATCCTAAATTTCAATCCAAAGCTGGATGTTGCGCCTACGTGCGCAACGACATCACTTGCTCTCGTGCCCACGACCTTGACTCTTCTGAATTTTCCACCATCTGACTAAGATTTCATTGTCATTCTATTACTAAATACATATGTGCTGTTTATCTATCACCTAACTCTACTAGCTATGTAAAATTCTTTGACCATTTGAACTCTAAAGTGGAGCACATCTTGACTCACTCTCCCTTTGCTGATATCTCCATCTTGGGAGATTTCAATGTTCACCACCAGCTTTGGCTTTCATCCTCCTTCACTGACCAGCCTGGTGAACAAGCCTACAACTTTGCTCTCCTCAACGACCTAGAGCAGTTGGTTCAGCACCCTACTCGTATTCCCGACCGTCTTGGAGACAGGCCCAACATTCTAGACCTCTTCCTTACCGCTAATCCTTCTGCTTACTCTGTCAAACTGTTCTCTCCATTGGGCTCCTCCGATCATAACCTTATTTCTGAATAATGTCCTATCGCTCCTGTACATCCTCTGGACCCGCCGAAGAGGCGATGCTTCTGGCATTTTGCTTCTGCTCGGTGGGACGACCTGAGGATGTACTTTTCCGATTTCCCGAGGAATGATTACTGCTTCCAGAAGAGAGACCCCTCTGTGTGTGCTAAGCGCATCACAGCGCATCTCTGGAATGGAGGCATACATTCCACGTACTTTTTCTACCCTTCATGCTAAAAAGCCTTGGTTTAATCGCGCTTGTTCTCGTGCTATTAAAGGTAGAGAGGCAGCTCACAAAAGGTTCCAGAGCCTTCGAACTCCCACTAACTTTGACCTTTACATTTCAGCCCGGAATCGTGCCAAATCTATTCTCCGACTTACCAAAACTTCTTTTATTAACAGAAAATGTCAACACCTTGCTTCTTCTGATTCTTCCCATGACTTCTGGCATCTAGCCAAAAATATCTCATCCCATTTCACTTCTTCCTCTTTCCCTCCTCTCCTTAACCCTGACGGCAGCACTGCCGTCTCATCTGTCTCTAAGGCTGAACTCTTCGCTCAAACTTTCTGTAAGAACTCCATCCTGGACGATTCTGGGCATATTCCTCCTACTCATCCCCCCTCTGACTCCTTTATGCCTGTTATTAAGATTCTTCCAAATGATGTTTTCTATGCCCTCTCTGGCCTCAACTCTCAGAAGGCTTATGGACCTGATGGAGTGCCTCCTATTGTCCTTAAAAATTTAAAAACTTAAAAAAGCTTTTGAATCAATCCTTAACCGGAAGATTCAAAAGCACCTTTTCACTTCTAACCTTCTATCTGATCGCCAGTATGGATTCCGCAAGGGGCGTTCTACTGGCGATCTTCTTGCTCTCTTAACTGACTCTTGGTCATCCTCTCTTAGCTGTTTCGGTGAAACTTTCTCTGTTGCGCTAGACATATCGAAAGCCATCGATAGAGTCTGGCACCAGTCTTTGCTTTCTAAACTGCCCTCTTTCGGATTCTATCCATCTCTCTGTTCCTTTATCTCCAGTTTCCTTTCCGGCCGTTCTATCTCTGCGGTGGTAGACGGTCACTGCTCTTCCCCTAAACCTATCAACAGTGGCGTTCCACAGGGCTCTGTCCTATCACCCACTCTCTTCCTGTTATTCATCAATGATCTTCTTTCCATAACAAACTGCCCTGTCCAATCATACGCCAACGACTCCACTCTGCATTATTCAACTTCTTTCAATA
>NC_066545.1:1340176-1352676 GCF_024679095.1 Eriocheir sinensis
CACACACACACACACACACACACACACACACACACACACACACACACACAAACACACACACGAGCCAGCCTACCTGCCTGCCTACCTGGCGTGTGCACCTGATAACATTAACAGCACGGGCCTAATGGTAGGTAATTAACGACACCTGGTGCTTAATGGCTCGTTAGCCCACAATAAGTCAACGTCACCCACTTGATTATTATCGCCCACACCACACTCCACTACCCCGACCCCCTCCCCCCCAACGCTGTACCTCACACTTTACCCCATCCCTCCTCCTCATTCCCTCTCCTACCTCCCCTCCCTCTTCAACCTCATCCCCTCATTACCCTGACCCTCCCCTACGCTGTTCCTCCACACTTCACCTATCCCCCCTCCTCATTCCCTCTCCTGCCTCCCCCTCCCTCTTCAACCTCATCCCCTCATTACCCTGACCCTCCCCTATGCTGTACCTCCACACTTCACCTACCCCCCCTCCTCATTCCCTCTCCTGCCTCCCCCTCCCTCTTCAACCTCATCCCCTCATTACCTGACCCTCCCCGCTGTACCTCCACACTTCACCTATCCCCTCCTCATTCCCTCCTGCCTCCCCTCCCTCTTCAACCTCATCCCTCATTACCCTGACCCTCCCCTACGCTGTACCTCCACACTTCACCCTATCCCCCTCCTCATTCCTCTCCTGCCTCCCCCTCCCTCTTCAACCTCATCCCCTCATTACCCTGACCCTCCCCTACGCTGTACCTCCACACTTCACCTACCCCCCCTCCTCATTCCCTCTCCTGCCTCCCCCTCCCTCTTCAACCTCATCCCCTCATTACCCTGACCCTCCCCTACGCTGTACCTCCACACTTCACCAGCCCCCCACCTCATTCCTTCTCTTGCCTCCCCTCCTCTTCAACCTCATCCACTCATTACCCGGACCCTCCCCTACGCGGTACCTCCACACTTCAACTAGCCCCCCTCCACATTCCCTCTCCTGCCTCCCCCTCTCTCTTCAACCTCATCCCCTCATTACCCTGACCCTCCCCTACGTTGTACCTCCACACTTCACCTGCCCCCCTCCTCATTCCTTCTCTTACCTCCACATCCCCCATCTCCCATACACTGTACCCACATACTTCACCCCCCTCCTCATTTCCACTCCTATTTCCCCTCCCACTCCATCTCTCATCCACTCCACTCAACTATCTCATGCTTCCACATTCTCCCCCTCCTCACCCCTACTCCCTCCTTCCTCCCCCTACCCCTCCCTCCTCCTCTTCCCCTTCCTTCCTCCCCTTCACTCCAGTTTACTCCTTTCAACTCTACTCCTGCATCCACTACCCTACCTCACTCTTCCACCTTTTCCCCTTCCCCTACTCTATACCTTCCACTCCATTCTACCTTCACACTTCAGCCCCCTCAACCCCCTATATCTCCCCTTCCCCACTTTTCCCATCCCTCCACTACTACTTCCTCCTCTCCCCTCCCTGCCCTCCCCCTCCTACTCAACCTTCCCACTTCACTTCACCCCTTCTACCCTCTCCTATCTCCCTTTCCCTCTTTGTTCACCCCTCCACCACTTTCTCTTTTCCTCCCCTCCTCTCTATCTTTACATTTCCTCTACCTCCTCCCCCTACCTTCCTCTCCCCCTCCAACGACCTCTTCTCCCGGCTACACTAACCTATCCTACTCTTCAACTTCTTCCTCTACCCTGCCCTCCATCCCCTTCTCCCATCTCCTCTCATCTCTCTCACCTGCCCGCTCATCGCCCCCCCCCTATCCCATCCCCCTATCCATCCTTTCCATATTTAGCCTCCTATTCACCTGTTCCTGTCCCATTGTCCCTTTACCTGCCCCTTTCCCGTGCATTCAGGTGTATAATTTATCATTTATACCTACCTACCTACCTTACCTGCACACACACACACACACACACACACACACACACACACACAATACTCCTTTATCTTAATTCTTTCTCAATGTTCCACCAAATTCCTCCTCGTCCGCGTGCTTCGTCCTCCTCTTCTTCTTTTTCTTCTTCTTCTTCTTCTTCTTCTTCTTCTTCTTCTTCTTCTTCTTCTTCTTCTTTTTCTTCTGCTTCTCTTTCTTCCTCCACCTTCTCCTACTCCTACTTCTTCTTTTTCTTCTTCTTCTTTTTCTTTTTCTTCTTTTTTTTCTTTTTCTTCTTCGTTCTAGTCCTGGTCTTTCTCCTCCTCTTCCTTTTCCTCCTCCTCCTCCTCCTCTTCTTCTTATCCTCTTCCTCCTTCTTCTTTTCCTCCTCCTCCTCATCATCATCAACATCCTCACCTTTCTCGTTATCATTATCATCATCCTTCTCCTATTACTCCTTATTTTTTTCCTAACTATATTTTTTTTTCTTTACTATAAAATGTTCATGTCATGTTTCCCATAAAGTAGCCAACACGGTTTTGTCTTCTAAACATTTCCTGCTAAAATGTTGCTGGAGGAAGAGATGGGTGGGGATGAGCCTTCTGTTCATGTAGTCTATCATCAGTAGCAGTAGTCCAGCACACTCGTTACCTATATACAAACAGGTCTTCTGATATCTATTCTTCCTGTGTTAATCCTCATCCTCTTTCTCCTCCTTCTCCTCCTCCTCATCCTTATCCTCCTCCTCCTCATCATCATCCATATACCGCGATGTACCCACTCATCAGTACGACCTTCACTAATTCACCCATCCAATCCACGTCCTCTCGCCAAGGAACCAGAAATAATAGTAGTAGTAGTAGTAGTAGTAGTAGTAGTAGTAGTAGTAGTAGTGTTGGTGGAGGTCGTGATAGGAGTAATAGTGGTCGTGGCAGTAGTGGTAGTGAGTTTTAGTAGTAGTGGAGGGGAGTGGAGAAGCAGCTGCAGTGTGGTGGTGGTGGTGGTGTTGGAGGTGGCGGTGGTGGTTAATCGTTTTACGGTTTAAATCGGTGCACATTCTTCCTCTTAACCGTACCATAATTGCTACTTCGATGAGGTGGGTGGTGGAGGACGATTAAGAGAAGGAGATGGAGAAGAAGAAGAAGAAGAAGAAGAAAAAGAAAAAGAAAAAAGATAAGGAAAAGGAAAAGGAGAAAAAGAAGAAAAAGATGAAGAAAAAGAAGAACAAGAACAAGAACAGTAGGAATAAGAAGAACAAGAAGACGAAGAAAGAAGAATGATAATGATGATAAATTCGAAGAAAACAAAAATAAGAACAATAACCACAACTTAACAAGAATATGAACAGAAAAAGGAAGTGATTGTAATAGAAGAACAAGAACAAGAACATCAAAATGAAAAATAACAGCTATGAGAGAGGCGAAAAGAATATCGTACCTGCAGTCCCTGTAGTCAAAATATATTCATAAAAAATCACTCAACAAAATTCCAGAAGCCTTTTTTTTTTTCTTCAACATGACAAATACGAAGAAGGGAGCACGAAACAAAAAGAAAACGGAGGCGAAAGTTAAAGAAAAGCGTGCACTAAGAGATCTAGTGAGCGATAATTAGCGGTGGGAGTGATTCCTCTCTCTCTCTCTCTCTCTCTCTTCCTTCCCTTTTCCCTATTCCTCTGTCTCTCCATTTCTTCCTCCGTGTCTCTTTTCCTTCCTCAATCTTTCCTTTAATCCTTTTTCTCAATCTCTCTGTCAGTCTCTCTTCAATCTGCCTCCCTCTTCTACCCTCCTCCTCTCCTTCCCTCGTTTCCTCCGCCTCTTCCTCCTTCTTCCAGTGGGCTTCCGGGAACACTTAAAACTTTACTACTTTACTACAATTGAATAAGTGAGTGAGCAAGAAAGTGGAGGTCTTGGTGGTGCATGGTGGTAGTGGTGGTGGTGGTGGTGGTGGTGATGGTAATAGTAGTAGTAGTGGTGGTGGTGATGGTGGTGGTGAATGGTAATAGTCAGGCACGTAAACAACACTACGCCTCGACACTACTGTTGCTAAAATAATTCATGCTGATAATTGTATTGTTTTCCCTGGTGCTTGTTTAGACATGCAGGTATGTGGTAATTAGGGGGAGGAAGGTGGAGGAGGAGGGTAAAGCAGTGGCGGAGGAGACGGAGAGAGACAAGAGAGAGGAGAGGGACATAGTGAGACGAGGAGTAGAGACGGAGGATGAAAGAAGAAACGAAGTGAGAAGCAGAAGAGAAGAGAGATACCTGTTGAAATGAGAGAAGAAGGAAAAGAGACGGAGAAAGGTAGGAGAGACGGAGGAGGGAAGAAGAGACGCAGGAGGAGGCAGGAGGGAGAAGAGACGTGTTGAAATGAGGAAAAGGAAAGGAGAGACAGAGAAGGGAAAGAGAGACAGAAGGGGAAGAGAAGTACCTACTGAGGTGGGGAAAGGAGGAGAGGAGAGACGTAAGAGAGAGAGAGAGAGAGAGAGAGAGAGAGAGAGAGAGAGAGAGAGAGAGAGAGAGCGCGAGAGAGAGAGAGAGAGAGAGAGAGAAATGGGGTGGGGAGGAGGAGGTGGGTGTTGCCCGGCTCGTTATCTGCTTCCTTATTTACAAGTGTGTCTGTCTGTTTATCATAAAGCTGCTTGTTTATGTGCCTAATTGTTTGTTTATTTAAATATTCATTAGTCCGAAGATGCTAAGTTGGGAGTGATGAGGATGAAGAGGGCTAGGAATTAGTATATTAGGGGGGCAACCCAAGTTAGACGATTCGGAGACAAACATAAGAACATAAGAACATAAGAACGCAGGAGTCTGCAAGAGGCCGGTAGGCCTGTACGAGGCAGCTCCTTTGACCCTAAGCTCCCGTGTATCTAACCCCACCTAATATCGCTGTCCATGAATTTATCTAGTCTATTTTTGAATGTGACAATTGTATTGGCACTCACCACATGACTGCTAAGCCTATTCCACTCATCCACCACCCTGTTAGTAAACCAATTTTTGCCTATGTCCCTGTTGAATCTGAATTTATCCAATTTAAACCCGTTACTTCGTGTCCTACCCGGTTCTCTTACCAACAAAACCTTATGAATGTCTCCCTTATTAAAGCCCTTCATCCATTTATAAACCTCGATCATGTCTCCACGCACCCTTCGCCTTTCTAGAGAATGCAAGTTTAACTGTTTGAGTCTTTCCTTGTATGGCGAGTTAGTCATCCTCCTCTGCACCGATTCCAACATTTTGATAGCCATTCTATAGTAAGGTGACCAGAACTGAACCGCATAGTCAAGATGAGGTCTAACTAATGCTAAATATAGTTTGAGGAAGACTTCGGGGCTTCTGTTGCTTACGCTCCTTGAAATAAATCCCAGTACCCTATTAGCTCGATTTCTAGCTTGAATGCATTGTGCCCTTGGACGGAGATCAGAGCTCACTAAGACCCCTAAATCCCTCTCGCACCCAGACCTACTTATGAGAGTGTCATTTAAGCAATAGTTATGTGAGGGGTTGTTCCTACCTACACTCAGAATACTGCACTTCCCTACATTGAACTCCATCTGCCATTTATCCGCCCAGTCATATAATCTGTTGAGTTCACCTTGGAGAATACTAGCGTCCTGATCCGACTCAATTACTCTACCGATCTTGGTATCATCTGCAAATTTACTAACATCACTACTAATTCCTGTGTCTAAGTCATTGATGTAAATAATAAACAAAAGTGGACCTAATACCGAACCTTGTGGGACCCCACTCATAACACATCCCCATAAATACTAATAAAATAACCAACCATAACATAACAAAACAAACATAACAAACATAACAAAAAAATATAACACAGCACAACACAACATAACGCAACGTAACATAACTTCGATATTGATATAGTTTAGACATGTGCGAAGTATAGATGCTGCGTATATCAGGTGAAGACTGCACCCTCGACGAAGAGACTGAGGAAAATAAGGATAAACCGCGAAAGAAAGAGAAGGGAAGTAGAGAGGGAGAGAGGGGTAGAGGAAGAGGAAGAGGAGGAAGAAAGGGAGAAACATGAAGTGAGTGAGATGAACAAAGGGAAGGGAGAGGAGGAGGAGGAAGAAAGGGAGAAACATGAAGTGAGGGAGATAAACAAAGGGAAGGGAGAGGAAGAGGAGGAGGAGGAAAGGGAGATACATGAAGTGAGGGAGATAAACAAAGGGAAGGGAGAGGAAGAGGAGGAGGAAAGGGAGATACATGAAGTGAGGGAGATAAACAAAGGGAAGGGAGAGGAAGAGGAGGAGGAGGAAAGGGAGAAACATGAAGTGAGGGAGATGAACAAAGGGAAGGGAGAGGAAGAGAGAAGGCGAAGATGTGTGATGAAGTAGAGGAGTGCTGGAGATGTGGAGAGGAAGTGAAGGAGCGGAATGCAGGGGATGAAGCTACCAGGAGAGAGAAGAGGAGGAGGGTCAAAGAGAAGGTTTATGAATACGGTCAGAGGGACATGGAGGCGATTGACAGGACAGGACAGAGATGGACAGGACACGACAGCGCAGGACAGGAAGAGATGGAAGAAGATCAACTATTGCGATACCTTGCGGAGAGAGCCAAAAGAAAGTGGTATATATTCCCGTGCCTGTTCATTCATTCAGATGGGTTTACTTATTCATCTGCATGTGTTATCTATATCCGTGTTTCATTATTTACTGTCGGTCTAGTCAAATATGTATCCTTTCCATTTATTTATCATTCCACTTATTTTCACATTTTTCTTTGTTTATATTTATCCAAACGTAAAAATAACGACTACTTTTCTATAATTAAAGAAAAAAAACGTCTACCTTCCCCTAATACAAATGAATAAACAAATAAATTAATAGAATATACAGACAAGTAAATAAATCAATAAAAGTATAAATGAGCTTGTGTATCCTCCCGTTGAAGAGCCTGGTGGAGAAGTTCCGCTCGTTGAACAAGATAATTCTATAATGAGAGGAAGAGTAAGCGTCCCGTCCAGCCCACTCTTCATCTACATTAAGTGAGACGTGCTGATGCTGGTGCTGGTGGTGGTTGATGTAGTACTTAGTAGTAGTAGTAGTAGTAGTAGTTACTCATGTTGCAGTAGTAGTAGAAGTAGTAGTAGTAGTAGTAGTAGTAGTAGTAGTAGTAGCAGGAGCAGCTGCAGGTAGCAGCAGTTATGATATTTTTAATAATAACAACAATAATAATAATAATAATAATAATAATAATAATAATAATAATAATAATAATAATAATAATAATAATAATAATAATAATAATAATAATAATAATATGATAACTAAAAAACAAGACCAACAACAACAACAATAATACGATGAAGAAGAAAAAGAAGAGGAAGAGGAAGAAGAAGAAGAAGAAGAAGAAGGAGAAAAAGAAGAAGAAGAAGAAGAAGAAGAAGAAGAAGAAGAAATAATAATAATAATAATAATAATAATAATAATAATAATAATAATAATAATAATAATAATAATAATAATAATAATAATAATAATAATAATATAGTATTAGTAGTAGTAGTATATAATCAATAATACTTATAATTATTATATATCAGCAATCAATGAACATTATCGTCAATATAATATTTCTCTGACACTAAACACCGGGCTAACGAGTCCCTTATCTTCCTCACTGTCCCGTAAGGGTTCAGCCTTCTGAATCGGAGCTTGAGGAAAAATAAATATACAAAATATAAAAATGAGAATATAAAGTTATGCCCATCGGCGACGGTACAGACAAAAAAAGCTACAATTAACCATCTGTAAAGGTTATGGTTAAGTTTTTAGCATGTCACTTTGTAAGGCTAAGCGTGGCCACCACTGTAATTGCACATCAACGGACGAACACAAGGATTATATGCCTCGCTGCTCCGCTCCGCGAAAAGTAAACTATATAAACTCGGAGGAATGGCTGAGGGTTTTAATTTTTAGGAAGAATGTAATTTTTCTTTATTACATGTAAACGAGTAAAGAAACATAAACAAAAAAAAACGTAAAGTTTAGATATCTAGATTTATAAATACAGGGGGAGATTTACTGTGGCACTTAGTTGCAATTATTGGTAATAATGTTGAATATATCCGGTAGTAAGTGCAGTACTATAACAGAACCTGCAGGAAAAACAGAAAATAATTTGATAATCATTTAAATTATTTGTTATTTGTTTGGTGTTTAGTTTGTTACGTCACTTTTTATTGACCAATTTTCCTCCGTAATAATATTTGTTTGACTTTTCCTGTTTATTTACATCTTTGTTTGTTTGTTTGTTTCCTTTCTTTTTTCTGTTTACTTTTTGTTTCTGGACTTTTGTTTTCTTTCTTGATCATAACTAACGGTAAACTGAACGATAATTCATATATATATATATATATATATATATATATATATATATATATATATATATATATATATATATATATATATATATATATATATATATATATATATATATATATATATATATATATATATATATATATATATATATATATATATATATATATATATATATATATATATATATATATATATATATATATATATATATATATATATATATATATATATATATATATATATATATATATATATATATATATATATATATATATATATATATATATATATATATATATATATATATATATATATATATATATATATATATATATATATATATATATATATATATATATATATATATATATATATATAAACATATAAACATACATAAAGAAAAAAAACAATCAAAAAACAATCAGGAAAGATAGGAAATGAGGCAACAAAATAACAAACCAGCAAAGTAAGAAACAGACGCAGACAGGAAGACGTGGAAAGAAGTGTGTCGCCGACCTCAGCCTAAAAGATAAAATACTGATGGATAAAGAGGAAAAAAATCGAAATTCCCTCGGAAAGAAAAATAACAGAGAAAAGAAAGAAAAGAATACTGAAAATGATAACTAAACGAAAAGAAAGAAAAGAATTAACATAAAGCAAAAAAGACTATGAAACTAGAGAAAAGGGAAATGACTTCATAAATAAATTACTGAGAAGAGATATGAGAGGAGAAAAAAGGAGGCGATAAAAAAAAAAAAAAGAGAAGAGAGGGAAAGTAAGGAAAGAGCATAAAAAAGAAAGAGGAAAACAGAAAAAAATATAACGAAATAAAAGAGAAAATAAAGTTATACCAAGAAGGAAAAATGCAAGTAGCACAATCATATACTGAAGAACCCAAACTACATAATTACCATCCCTGCACACACACACACACACACACACACACACACACACACACACACACACACACACATACACACACACACACTCACACACACACACACACACACACACACACACACACACACAGGAGGGAGGGAAGGAGGAAAAACACACAACTATCTAACCACATAACACACACAAAAGAATTAATAAACACACACGAGAGAGAGAGAGAGAGAGAGAGAGAGAGAGAGAGAGAGAGAGAGAGAGAGAGAGAGAGAGAGAGAGAGAGAGAGAGAGAGAGAGAGAGAGAGAGAGAGAGAGAGAGAGAGAGAGAGAGAGAGAGAGAGAGAGAGAGAGAGAGGGGGGGGGCGCAAGCATCACAGTGGCGAGATTCTAAGCGGAGATAGCGACGTAACATGTAAATTGGGCCGGCGATGTACTACCTGTTGGGGCTCATTCAGGCCAACCGACCATTACGAGGCATTACCATCGGCGTAACTCACTTAAAAACCCACACACCCTTCCTTACCGTCGGGGCGGAAGCACTTTATTTTATTCCAAGTGGCCGCTGGTGCACTTTATTCTCTTCGTCGTCTTCTTCGTCCTGGTCGTCGTGGTCGTTTTTTTTATTTTTTATTTATTTACAAAATTCTAGTTTATGTATTTTTTTCAATATAATATCGTTTTCGTAGTCGTCGTTTTCCTTCTTTTCCTCCTCCTCCTCCTCCTCCTCCTTCTCCCTTTTTTTTCTCCTCCTTCTTCTTCTTCTTCTTCTTCTTCTTCTTCTTCTTCTTCTTCTTCTTCTCCTTCTTCTTCTCCTCTTCCTTTTTCACTCTCCTCCTCCTCCTCCTCCTCCTCCTCCTCCTCCTCCTCCTCCTCCTCCTCCTTCTTTTTCTCCTCCTCCTCCTCCTCCTCCTCAGCTTTAGCCTCATCCTCGTCCTTCTTCTCCTTCAAAATCATGGACATCTTAAAGTGCATGTTGTTGTTGTTGTTGTTGTTGTTGTTGTTGTTGTTGTTGTTGTTGTTGCTTTGGAAATGATTGGTGGTGGTGATAGTGGTATTTTTTTTATCTATTTATAATACTAACACACTTAGCAATATATTTTCACTTTGTCGACTTATCTAACAATCTATCTGTTTACCGATCAGCCTTTTTTACTTTATATTTTCTTATTTATTTATATATTTTATTTGTTGTTGTTGCTATCCGTGGAGGGGTTGACTTCAATGGGTATTTGTGAGCCTAACGACGGTGATCTGACCTCGTTCGTCTTGCTCCGGCGCTGTTGGTGGTGGTGATGGCGATGTGATGGTGAGGAGGAGGAGGAGGAGGACAGAGGGTAAGGGAAAAAATAAAGTAAAACTACAAGAAAGAAGAAGAAGAAGAAGAAGAAGAAGAAGAAGAAGAACCCTATTAGGATGTAGGCAATCACAAAAACAAAACAAAAAAGCCAGCTCTAAGAAGAAAAAACAAGTAAAAGAGCCTATAAGGAAGAAGAAGAAGAAGAAGAAGAAGAAGAAGAAGAGCATCATGGTCCTAATTGTGAAGACAATATAGAAGTATTGTACATACATAGATACAGATAGATGGGCAGATATAGATAAATAGATAGATAAATAGATATATAGAGGAAGAGAGAGAGAGAGAGAGAGAGAGAGAGAGAGAGAGAGAGAGAGAGAGAGAGAGAGAGAGAGAGAGAGAGAGAGAGAGAGAGAGAGAGAGAGAGAGAGAGAGAGAGAGAGAGAGAGAGAGAGAGAGAGAGAGAGATTGCCGCCTTCATCATTAGAATTCTTAAGTTTTACTGCTATCTCTTTACAGCATGGCGTATGCAGTCTTATTAGTAAAAGTTTCCCGAAACCAACTTTTGGGAGGAAAGTTTGAAGATATATCTGCGTACAAAAAAAAAACGAATTAACATATATATAAAATTCCATTTAAGTTGATGAAAAGTTTACCGCTTCCAATAGCTGCAAGAACACGTTAGTGACAACAGTAAGAATCAAATATTTAGAGGTTTCTAAAATTTGTATTAGATGGAACATAATAATCGATATAAATATTATACTAGATAGATAGATACACAGACAGACTGAGATAGAGATACTCATATTGATAGATAAAATAGATAGCTGCAGTACTAGATAAGATATAGATACACAAATGAGTAAAACACACGAGACATAATATATAACAGACAAATAAATACGGAAAACCTCTGATAAAAATGCAAGTGTGCAGTTGATTAAAGAGTGCAACATTGCTACACGAGCAAAGCTGCAACTGTCGTATAAGTAGCTCATCCGTGTAAAGCAAAATTATGGGCCGGCAAAGTTAATTAACCCTTGAAATGGTTATAGAAAATGTAGCGAGTGTTCGCACGTAGAGCAATGCTAATTTTATCAAGCCTTTTTTTACGCTAATTTTTTTACATCTGACATTTTTAGATACTTGAAATTTTTAGGGAAAAAATATAAAACGGCAGTGAAGGAATATAAATTAGTACGGTAGTTTTGATGGAACATTCATTAGAGCGCATACCTGTTTATATATTTTACTTTAAATATACCTAAAAATATAGAGAAAATCAAGACTAAGTGTGAGATATACATAATAGTAATGGTTAACAGGATGCATCTTTTATTCAAACCTGTTCATACGTCTGATGTTTTGACATATATACTTGAAATGTGTGGAAAATTAAGAGACAGTGTAAGAGATATAATAACAGTAGTGGCTCAGAGGGAACACGCCAGCCCCCGACGGTTTCAACACCTGCTTCCTGTGTCTGCTGGAAGCACTGCCACTTCCCGGTGTGCAGCATCCCGGCAGCCTCCGGGGAAAAGTGTGCAAGTGTTGTGACAAGTGAATGTGGGTGTGATGCACTGCACTACTGATGTCTCTTTCTCCTTTTTGTCTAAACGTGTGTTGATTCACTATATGCATGACACTGTACATGTTATAATAGTTAATTTCCTTAAAATTTTTCTTTTGGTGCTTGATCCTCTAAATTAGTCAGAATGTTTATTCTCATTGTCCATTCTTTGCCAAATAGGTATATACCCTTATCCCTTATTCCTTGTTTCCTATGTTATAATTGTGACTGTAAAGTATGGTATTTCAATTTTTCTAGCTCTACCTATTGCACTGTTTATTTATATTAATAATAATAATAATAGTAATAATAATAATAATAATAATAATAATAATAATAATAATAATAATAATAATAATAATAATAATAATAATAATAATAATAATAATAAAAGCCTAGTCGTAGCAGTAGTATATATAGTAGGAGAAGTAGTAGTAGTAGTAATAGTAGTAGTAGTAGTAGTAGTAGTAAGAGTAAGGGTAAGAGTAGTAGTAGTAGTAGTAGTAGTAGTAGTA
>NC_066545.1:1355176-1360176 GCF_024679095.1 Eriocheir sinensis
TTTCCTTACCACGTTATTATATTCAACATACCGTAATTATATTTTATCATTATTATTATTATTATTATTATTATTATTATTATTATTATTATTATTACGACTATTATTATTATTATCATTATTATTATTATTATTATTATTATTATTATTATTATTATTATTATTATTATATCAAGGCTTTCGAGACAAGACGGAGGCAGAATATGCTCTACAAACCAAAGTCTTGAGTGTGTCTGGACGAGACGTATATAAAGTATTTATAGCCTTCCAGCTCTGCGTAAAGCCCTGTTTTTATAAATAATTCCAGGGAGACCCAAGCGAGCAAAGAATACTCTTGCAACTCTATTTGGTCCTCGACAGAAGTTGGACTGATCAGATAAATTTAGTTTTCCTTTTTTTTATATATTTTTGTATGCATGCTTTCACGCACACAAAATAATGGAATTGTAATAACCCGAATATAAACCTTAGTTAAGGAGAAGTCGGTCATAATTCTGTAGACAGGTTAGTAGGCACGCAAGCTCGCACGTACGCGTTCACGCACGCACACATGCACATGAAGTTATGGTACTGCAAGAATATTTTTTCTTGTTTGTAGTAGTAGTAGTAGTAGTAGTAGTAGTAGTAGTAGTAGTATCATCGCTCAGGAGGCAGAGGGCGAAATAGACAAAACAGAAATAAGAGAAATGAAAAGAAAAATTTCAGAAGAGAGGCAATAGGCCCAAAAAGACGAGCTGGACCGTCTTACACACCATCTATCGACAGAAATGGGTAGAAAAATCCACACAGCACAGGAGGCAGGCGCCTCTAACTGGCTCACGTCATAACCAATCAGACCAAAATGCTTCAGCCTCAACAAACAAGAATTTGTCGACGCCGTTGCTCTGAGATATGGCTGGCCGATTGAGGGGCTGCCCGATCTCTGTGCATGTGGATCACCAAATGATGTCACTCACACCATGACATGTAAAAAGGGAGGCTTCGTCTGTATTCGACACGATGAAGTGAGGGATCCGACAGCCAACATGCTCGGGAGGTATGCCAAGACGTCACTACCGAGCCGGCACTGCTTCCCCTGGACGGCGAACACCTTCGGTACAGGACGGCCAATACCTCTCATGAGGTACGGGTTGATGTAAGTGCCCGTGGATTCTAGGTGCGCGGACAGCGGGCGTTCATGGGCATCCCCATATTCGACCCGATGGCTGCCTGTCACCGTGAGCTGCCCCTAGAAGCCGCCCACCACAGGAACGAGCAGAATACAAGGGCATACGGGGAAAGAATCCAACATGTGGATCAGGGCAGCTTCACCCCCCTCGTCTTCACCACACCCGGCGGGATGTGTCCCAGGGCCCGATGCTTCTACGCACGACTCGCGGAACTAATCTCAGAAAAGAAGCATCAGCCAAGGTATCACGTTGTCGCCAGGATGAGGTGTCGCCTCTCGTTCTCCCTGCTCAGGTCGGCCATCCTATGTCTCAGGGGCACCAGACACTCTGGCCCAAAAGCCACCAACATCTCCAATATGGACTATGAGGCCACAGTGGTGGAGAGTGACAATAGGGTGGGTCGGGAATGACATGAGTAGGGAAGGAAAGGGGGATCTAGACGCAATAGATGAAAGGGTGTTATGTATAGATTTAGTGCTAAGTAGTATTAGTGATATGGTTGGATGCCACAGTCATTAGCGAACAGAGTTAGGGCTAATGACCTCCAAGCTATGGAGCCCTCCATGATTATGTGTCAGGAAAATAAACATGGGTGGAGGTATCTTTCATGTAGTAGTAAAAAAAAAAAAGTAGAAGTAGTAGTAGTAGTAGTAGTAGTAGTAGTAGTAGTAGTAGTAGTAATAGTAGTAGTAGTAATAGTAGTAGTAGTAATAGTAGTAGTAGTGTGGGGAAGCGGTGGCAGAGTGCTCAGCGTGCGGGCGTGGTGAGCCCGTGGACCTAGGTTCGAGTTCCACCGAAATACGTTGATTTTTCAAACCATCGCCGAGTGGCCGAAGATTAACAACGTGCAGCCCAGATCTTCAATCAACCCTAACTCCAGCGACTTCGTTCAAGTGGTGCACCGGAGAGGCAGCATGGGCCAAGCATGGCACGGCAGCCACTATAAATAAAATTTGCCTGCGCCACTAACGGTCTGGGACCTTCCAAGAGGCCCCTCAAGAGAGACTACCGGCGATACAGGCAGAACCTTAAGAAAAAACAAAAGTAGTAGTAGTACTAGTAGTAGTAGAAGTAGTGGCAGTAGTATACATAGTAGTAGTAGTGAGAATAAGCGCCACAAGCCACCCACATTGCCGACCTGGACTTTGAGGCGACAATGGTTGATAGCCGTATCAACTACAGGCTCTGTTAGCTTAAGAATTAAGTCTATAATGCTGTTAGTAATACTAAATAAATAAAGCTTTTTGTCGGCTACAGTCATTGGCGAGGCTGAGGCCAATGAACTATTTTGTGAAAGAATATGAGAAAACATACCTCTCACAAAGGAACTCTGATGGAGAGAGGCCGCAGAAACAATAGTAGTACCGTCGTCGTCGTCGTCGTCGTAATAGTAGTAATAGTAGTAATAGTAATAGTAGTAGTAGTAGTAGTAGTAGTAGTAGTAGTAGTAGTAGTAGTAGTAGTAGTAGTAGTAGTAGTAGGAGGAGGAGGAGGAGGAGGAGGAGGAGGAGGAGGAGGAGGAGGAGGAGGAGGAGGAGGAGGAGGAGAAGGAGTTGTTGTTGTTGTTGTTGTTGTTGTTGTTAATGTTACGGTGTAGTGGTATCTGTAGCAATACTAATTATTCAGAGTTGTTTTAACACTTCCCCCTTGAGCTTGAAGGCTGCACTCGAAGAGACTAAACTTTAAAACTCTATAAGTATCACATAACCAATCACTCAGCACCTTAAAAATCTCGCCGGCACACAAATGATGAAGACGAACACTTCCAATCCCTTCTTCGCTGCCCCGCGTGTTCCTGCTGTTGCCGAGCGGAAATACGCTAGCGTTGTCTACCTCTCTCGACGCCCCCTCGTATATCAGTACTAATTAATGGTTCCCATCTGAAGACGCTCATTTGTATTTTTATTCACACTAATTAAACAGGGAGCTAACAACACTATTTCTTGCCCTCCCTTAAAGTAGTGTCTTTCGGGGCTACATCGTTCTTCTTCCCACTCCTCCTCTTCCTTTTCCCCCTTCTCCTACTCCTTCTCCTCCTCCTATTCCTCCTTGTCACTTCTCCCTCCTCTTTCTCCTCCTTACCTCCTTCTCCTCCTTTTTCGTCCCCTCTAGTCGTCGTACTTATCATCTTCGTTTTCCTCGCCCTCATCCCCATCCTCCTTATCTCCTCCTCCTCCTCCTCCTCCTCCTCCTCTTCCTCATTCTTTACTTTTTCCTTCTTCTTCCCCTCTCTTTATTCCCCACTTCCTTCACCTTCTTCGTTTCCTTCTCTCCACCTAATCCTTCCCTTTCTTCCTTATCATTCCCTTCTACTTATCTCCTACAACCTGTTCGATCCTCCCCGCCACCCTTCCCTCCCATTCCTCCTCCTCTCCCCTTCCCTTATCCCTTTCTTTATTACCATTCGCTTCTTGGATCTTCAACTCTCTCTTTCCTCCTCCTCCTCCTCCTCCTCCTCTTCTTCCTCCTCCTACTCCCCATCACTCAATCCCATCTCTCTCGTGTCTCGCCTAACCTACCCCTCTGGTCTGAAGATTGTTTTTGTGAGAGAGAGAGAGAGAGAGAGAGAGAGAGAGAGAGAGAGAGAGAGAGAGAGAGAGAGAGTGTGTGTGTGTGTGTGTGTGTGTGTGTGTGTGTGTGTAATTCAATTAGTTCATACATCACATACATCACGTGCTGAACTCGTTCGTGATCGCAAGACAATACCTTCCCAACGATCTTATGAGGTCTTTAGCCGATCTACAGGCAAAGCTTTGACCTCACGTACCACACATCCCATCCCCATCGAGGTATTATTATACCTCCATGGCCATCCCCCTTGCTTGAGGGGGGACAGTAATCACTCCTATTCAGTGGAAAGGCTTTTCGGCCTGAGCAAGGCTCAAACTTCAACCTGTTGGGATGCCAAGCTGAACGCTTAACTGCACCACGGGGGTCGTGTGTATGTGTGTGTGTGTGTGTGTGTGTGTGTGTGTGTGTGTGTGTGTGTGTGTGTGGACACACACACACACACACAGAAGGGAAGCCAGGGAACTTGAACGTTCATAGTTCATACCTACACTTTGCATATCTACCTTGATACTGCATCTTCATATGTCCATTTACATCACATTCTTAATTTCCTTTATTGTCCCTCTGTTGAGATTCCTCAACTCTAACCTTATATGCACACTACCCCCTTTCGCTGTCTCGCTTTGTTCTGTTGTGCTTTACTACATAAGACTGTTTGTCAAAGTGGCGCTTGGATAATTAATTCGATGGCAGTCCTTACAAATAAGTATCAACAAGGCACAAAGGTCAATTGTTCTCCTTATTGTTCCCTCACTGTTTTACTCGTGCAGTTTCTTATCTCCTGTATTGTTCACCAACCCCTACACTACACGCCTCTTTCATCTCTGTGTCTGTATGTATATCTGTCTGTCTGTCTGTCTCTCTGTTTATATGTCTATATTATTATCTGTCTCTGTTTGTCAAAACGAAGGCAGCGACGGTGTTAAATAGTTATGCGGCCATAAACTAGGCTAATAACCGTAATTTTACAACAGCAGCATAGTATTGTAATGGCAAAGAAATCTAAACATAAAATATGGAAAATAATATGATTTTTTTATGTCTTCTCCTTTAGCGCCGCTAGGCTTTCTTCAGGGGCCAGGTGGTCGGCCCAAGCCCGTCATGGCGCTGGCAATTTTTATACTGGCGCCATTTATGCTTGGCTCATGCTGCCCCCCGGAACTCATTCCTGATTCACTTGGACGGTTTCTTCTAGAGTCCGGGTTGATGGGTGGTCTTCAGGACAGCATGTGGGTAGTCTTAGGCCACTCGGCGATGACT